>NC_080388.1:3583936-3820154 GCF_028751815.1 Salvia miltiorrhiza
ATATGATTTTTCAGGGTTGAGATTCATATATGACTACATGTTTGAGATTTCTTACTTGGGATGGTTATGAATAGATTTATGCTAAGTGATTGGTATTTTAGTTATTAATTATAAACTAACCTATATAGAATGGATTAGTTTACTCTTAAGTTTTCTCAAATTGAGATGTCCTAAGAGATAGAATGTTAGTATATGCTTTTAGATTATTAAGTTCATAAAAGTAGATTACTTAGACTAGAGGATGCAACCCTAAAGTTTCAGCGTTTCATCTAGGAATTCTTTTCTATTTACTTCTTATTTATTTTCTTAGGGACCTCATTATAATGAAGGTTCGAGTGGCTATATGAAGTGAACAAGCGAGGAATTCTACTTCATTAAGCGTATCAGGTGGACTTTCTAAACTCAAAATCTGAAGTGCGAACTATTTGATGATGTTTCTATGAATGAAGTTATATTAAAGTTATTGACTTGCCAAAATTTTTATGAGCTTGTATGTTACCATCTACGAGAGATAGACAATATCGGCCCTATGCTGAATCGTGATGTCAGTAAGGGTTTGTGCACATAGTTGTGACCGTGAGTCATCGAGCGGGTTGGCCGATCACTGTGATCGAAAGCCTTCGGGACAATCACTGTGTTTGAGAAGGAGGCCTACTTCTCAACACAAGGTTACATGATACGTAGATATGGTACATACATGTTAATTGTCTGCAGACGTACATGGTGATTACAGAGAAGTTTTATAGTTTTGCATGCGCATGTTATTTAAATAAAACTCACGTGTGATGCTTGAGATGGCAAGTTCAATATATAGCTCTAAGAGAAAACTTTAAAGTTATTTCGGCATGTGACCATTGAGTGCTTTTAGTACTCAGCCCTGCATATGTTTTCTAAATATGCAGGTTAAGCTGTGATGCAGATGGAAGCAAGCAGAGGAAAGCGTTTGATGTATATGTATTAAATTAGGCTCAGGATATCATGTCTTTATACATGTAATCCACTTGAGTTATTCCGCTGCAACACTTAGTGTAATTAATTTACTTTATTGATGTGTTGTAAATATTTAAAACTAATAGCTTAGAGACTTGAGTCACTTGATACTTAGACAACTTGTTATTGTTAGGGATGGCAATTTACCCGCGGGTAATGGATACCCGCGAAAACCCGAACCTATTAGGGTGGGTTTGAGAGGTATTTGATATCCACGAATAGTTTCGTGGTTGCAATTCACTATCCATTTAGTTCGTGGGTATGGGTTTGGATACTTACTATCCATACCCGCGAAACCAGTTTACCCGCGAAAAATATCCACCAAAATACCCGCCAATTACCCGTGAAATACCCGTCAATTACCCGTTAAATTTGTTATAAATTTATAATTAAATTTTATTTTGCGAGTACCCAATGGATAGTGGATGGCAGGTATCCGGCGGATAGTGGGTGGCGGGTATCCGACGGATAGTGGGTGGCGGGTATTCAACGGATAGTGGGTGGCGAATACCCGATGGGTAGCGGGTTCGTGGATACCCGACGGGTAGCGGATATCCGCGGGTGGCGGGTTTGGATACCATTTGATATCCATGGATAGTTTCGTAGTTAAAAACCACTATCCATTTAGTTCGTGGGTATGGGTATGAATAGTCACTATTCGTACCCGTCGTACCCGATTGTCATCCCTAGTTATTGTGTTATTATAAATTGTCTACTCGTAAACTTCTAAAAGTGATTGCTTATGATTATTCAACATTATAGTGATTTATTGTTAAAGCTGATTCATTAATGTGATTGAAATCTCTTTTATTTTCAATTTTCTTACTCTTTTCCCTAGTCACATTTTCTCCGGCTTAACTATTGTTAGCCTAGGTCGGGCTGTGACACCTTACCACAATCTTAGCGGTCAACTCTGCACTAACCTTGGGGCTCAACTCTGCCAACCTCGATGGTCCACTCCAAAATAGAAATGTTGTAATGAGACATGGGCTCAATTGCCTCAATTAATGGGCGTTAGCGCTATATATGCTTTGTAATCGATTAATATGATTCTCACGTGTAAATTATTAAGTCATTCTTTACGCATTCAACACATTCTTCAGATTTTCAATGTTATTATTTTTCCTAAATTTGCTATTGAGATTCAAACTAGACCCAACTATGTTGTTGTTTCAAGAGTAAAAAATCAAAGTTGGTTGAAAATTTTAGCATGTGACAAAATTGATAATAACATATCAAATATAATGAACGTTCTTTTAAAAAAAAGTACAATGAATGTTGTCTATAAAGAAGTTATTAAAAATATAAATTTACTACTCCCCCTGTCCCACAAAAAGTGGCTTGTTTTCCTTTTTAGGTCGTCCCACTATAAGTGGTCTATCTCCATATATAGAAATTTTTAACCTTTCAAAAAGTGTAGGTCCCACCACTTTTAAATCAATGTACACCTTCTCCTTAATTTCCATGTCAAAAAGTTTTGAGTCACTTATAGTAGGACGGAGGGAGTAATAGGTATTACTGTGCTTTAGTCAATATTACGATCGTTAGTTTTTTATTTTTTATTATTGTTTCATCATAGTCTCCCTATTTATGTACACAATATTTTTTTAGGATTAATTTTTTTTTTATTATTAAAGATTATGTATTTTTATAGAATATAACACCATATATTTTTATATTTTAACACAACACATAATTAACCAATACATAATTAATTCTTTATAAAAAAACTATATCAATTTACATCGTGTGTATGCACTGGTGAAATACTAGTTTCAAAAGAAAAGCACCTCCGGTTTTATAAATTGTACTCAGCAATTGCTCCGTACATCAGTGAATGTGAATGTTCAACAAGTCTTTTTTTTTTTTTTGAAGAAGAATACTGAACAAGGTCGTCGTCCCACTATTTATTGTGTCTATAACTATGTCTAATTATTAATTTCATTATTTTTATAATATTCATTACAAAGATAAAAATATTAGTATTATATTATAAATTCTATTCTTTCTATCCATAAAAATAGTATTAGAAGAGGACACACGAATTTTAACAAAAATAGTTGAGTATATTTTGAGTGAAGAAATTATTAATTAACCCCAATACTAAATTATTAATTCAAAGATTGAAAAATTATATAAACTATAAAAATCTAATCCTAATTAATTATCTTTAAATTGTACAAAAATATTTTAAATTAAAATTGAAGAAAAAAAATTAATGATCAAGAATTATAAAAAGTTGAAACTAGAAGGAGGGTGGACACCAAAAGTGGAATAGATGATCCCATGAAAAACTATAACAACAATTATACCTTTAAATATCAAAATTAAGAAACACATATGTAAAAAACAAATGTCCTACTTTATGAAAATTGAGCTGCAAATTAATTGAGAATCTACACTATTTCTTCCACGGTTTGAGAATAGAAAGCACTATAATTATCGCAATAACCAACATTAAAATTATGCCAATCATCATGCATTTTCTTGAATTTTTCTGCAAACTTTTTGCTGTTTGAAGAGCATCTGTGCCCATGGTCACATGATCCACTGCGTTTTTCACCTGTAATCAAAAGGAAATAATATCAATAAACAATTCACAACAAAAAATATGAAAAACCAAAAGAGAGATTTGGAATGAGAAACATTATGGGCTTAACTGATTCATGATGTATAGTAATTAACACATGGGCCCTAGAGTCATAAAAAATTCCAAAATTAAATATGGGCCCCCAAATCTCACAAAAATTATTTTCTAAGCCCAAACCAAAGCATTTCAGGGAAACATTTTGCTTCCTTCTCTAGTCTTTTGGTAAATTATAAATTTATTATATATATATAATATAAAGCTACTTTGTTAGTTTTTTGGTAGTAATGGGAATTTTTATTGGGGGAAAAGTTATATATATTTGGTTCAATACAAATATGTCAAGTTCTTGAAAGCAAAGCAAATGCTTATACCTTTTATTATACTTTTACCCTAAAATAGATAACAAAATTATAAATTTGAGCTCCAAAGGCAAGCAAGTTGGCATTCCTTTGTCCTAATTTTTAAGTACTTAAAAAGGTTTTGAATTTCACCCCAATAGTATTATAGAGAATGCAATTATTAAGAGCATGAATAATAAAATAAAAACAAATTTGTTCTATTTTTTAATGATTAGGGGCCCCCCTTCCCCTTCCATTTGTTAGGAAAATAAAACATATTCCTAATATTTTCTTCTAAAAAATTCCAAGATCAAAATTGAATATTGCCATTGATTTGAATCTCCAATATTGGTCAAACCTTCTACTACTAGAAAAATGAAATCAATAATAAATATTCACTCCGTCCACGATAATTATGATTTTTTTTTTGTCGTTTTCTTCCTTCCATAATTAATGTGATCTTTTCATTTTAAGACATACACTTATATTTTTACTCTCATTCATACACTATTTACAAAAAGACCATCAAACAAACTATTTATTAATTACCTAACAAATCAATTTTGTGGATCTCTTTTTTCACTTTATACACATTTTCCAATATTTTTGAAAAACTTGTGCTCTTCTATCAACGCCACACTTATCGTGGACTGGAGGGAGTAATTCTTATTTTTCTCATTTCCCTTGAAAAATATTTGGTACAATATACCATTTATTTATACATATTAGATGTATCACACTACACACTCTTAAAAATTTATCGAACACATTCAAGGCTCACGAGCACACAAACAAACAAGTTATGACTCAAAACCACAAATATGATGCAAAGAGACTCTCAAGTGTCAATCTTCCTAACTAGCTACGGCTACCGACGTCTTCCGCTCGCGACACGAAAAACGGAGCCCGGTCGGGCCTCGATATTTTCGGTCACGACACAGATAACGAAGTGCATGCCCTTTCTCAATTTTTCCATGGTCGGACCACGCTTAGAACTATAATTGCTACGATTAGTAAGAGAAGTATAATGGCAATGCACATGCATTTCCTTGAACTCTTCTGCAATTCCCTCGCATTTTGCAGCGCAGTCGTCCCCGACTGCACGTGGTCGACTGCGTTCGTGACCTGAAGGAGAGCCTCGTCAATGACGCAACTCCACGTCATTAATCATGTTTTGTGTCCTCAACTTTCAAGATTTTCTAGAAAGTATCTCAAACTCTAGTTTTTATTCAAAAACATCCAACTTTCGGCGTTTACCAAAAAATGTCCCGGAATATCCTTAAGAGGAATGACATCGCATTATTGTATAGCGGGAGATTCTTTGAAAAACGCTGAAAGTTGAAGGTTTTTTAATAGAAAACGAAAGTTAGCGGACATTTTCTGAAAAACGCTAAAAGTTGAGGACACAAAACATAATTAACCTTTTTTTTCTTTTCTTTTTTCAATTTAGCAGATATATATATATATATATAGGGAGAGCTTCAAGAAAGAACCATAAATAAAAAAAGAACGGAGAACCATTTTTAGCCATTCGATTATCAAGATCTACGGTGGATGTATCTTGTTGGATGAATGCAGATCCTGAGTTTGAATCCTGAAGGGAGCAATTTTTTTTATTTTTTTGAGTGCATTAATTTTAACAGCGAATGCATTAATTTTTACAGTGAATGCATTAGATTTGATGGTTCTCACGTTCTCATAAATAATGTAGTTCTCTCTAGAACCACACCCTATATATATATATATATATAGAGAGAGAGAGTAGTGTAAAGATCCATTACAAGTTTGGGAAAACAAACCTGGCTCTCAATGTTGTCCAAGATGTCGCCTTGAGCTTCAACTAGCACAGCCATGTCAAGGTAGATCTGCAAAGAGAGGTGAAGAAGGGTGTCAGGATTAGTGAAAACATGATCCAACGGCAGCAGTTGATCTCAACTATTACCTGATGAAGATCGAGAAGTTTTTTCTCGATCTCTTTTACAGCATCATGCCTCTCTTGAATCTCCTCCAAAGTGTTCATCACCTACATTGAACGAGTAATAGCTAACTCGAATGAGAAATAAAATAAGCTGAATCTATCACTTCAAGCATCATGAGTGATCGAGCTATGATCTCCTAGATGGTCTGAAGCCAGACCCCTATCATTCTTTCGGAGTTTTTCTTAAATTTTTTTCTTTTGTTTTCCTTTTCACTCTGCTTTATACTAGACGAGGGTCCTAGACGAAAAGAGAAAAAAGGACCCCTTAAAAATTGAAACTTCGAGAATCTCGTTGCATATCATGGTCTTTCATACTCCCTCGTCCACGATAAGTGTGGTGCGAATGAGAACACACGGGTTTTAATATAATATTGAAATATGTGTATCAAGTGGAGAAATGGACCTACGAATTGAGTTGTTAGGTAATTCCTAAAGGGTTAAGTAGCAGATACACTCATAACGTTTATAACCAAAAGCAAATAGGTTGTTTTGTGCAACTAGGTCCCTAAAGTTTACAAATTGAGGCAAATAGGTCCTTAACGTCCACAAATTAGGTAAACAGGTCCTTTTTCGTCTAAAGGGTGTGAATGTTAGGAGCCTATTTGTCCCAATTTACGAACATTAAAGAAACGTACCTGGCCTCGCCCCGATTCTTGCATTGCTTGCTGGAATATCTGTTCACTGTTTCCGGTTTCAATGAGATGATTGATCGTCTGTTAGTAGTCATCGAGTTCCAAAATGAATATCTTCGACATCATGCTCTCAAGTATTGCATGAGGAGGGGGAAGCCTTACCTCTTCATCCGGTCGAGTTCCGGTAACTGAAGCTCGAAAGAATTCAAGGCTCGTGTTAGATACAAAAATAAAATAAAATTATACGAAACAAAACATCAGGTTTGCGTTTACTTTGCATGATTGATAAGATGTATGATTGATTATTTTTATCCTTAATATTAGGATTTCTCCGATCTCACTCTTTCAATTGGATAAAAATGAAGCAAAACTAGTTCAAATGATTGAAATAATCAAGTGTCTTGAGATATCCCAAAGTTCCAATCCATCTAAATAAATAAAGGTAGTCTTACTATTTTTATCTTTCATGGTTAATCCTTAGGAGTAAACGCCCCCAAAGAAAAGAAAATTATGCAATACACAACACAAGAAACAAAAATAGAAAAAAAAATGAATCTGAATCCGAATCTGACCTGTGATCACTCGTCTCTCAACAACCTCGCGATACTCTTCTTCTATCCTCTGTCTTAAAGTCTGATGAAAGAAATGAAACATCTCAAAAACTCAATGTATCTTGAAATGGAGAAGAGAATCATCACCAATAGGGGTGGAGGTAGGGACCTGAAACTCCGTCATGAGGTCTTTAAATTTCTTCGTCAAGGCACTGCAGGAAACGAACTTCTATTAAATCACTCGTAGCATTAAGAGGGTGTCTGGCTAAGCTTATTTTAAAGAGCTTATAAGCTCTTGGAGCTTATAAGATGTAATGTCTCAGGTGTTTACAAGTTAAAATATTTGCATAATTGAACTTATAAGCTAAAACGAGAAAATATTAGTTAAAGAGACAAAATTAAAGGGAAATGGCGTACTCCTTCCGTCAACGAAAACTGTGGTGTGATTTGAGGTTGAGAGATGTTCAAGATATAAGAAAAAGTGTGTGAAAATGAAAACACCTCAATTTTTGTAGACGAACAAAAATGACAAGAAAATCATAATTTTTGTGGATTGAGGGAGTAAATAATAAACTAAAGTAGGGTCATTTTTGTAAAATGATCATTGCTTATAAGATTATGAAAAAAAATTCGTTGAGATTTATTTTTTGGAAAGCTTATAAGCTGTTGAAACTTATTTTTACAGCTTATAAGTTTTTTAAAAACTTATTTAGCTGAACACTTTTTAAGAGCTTTAAAGCTCATAAACATCTTATAAACTCGGCCAAACATCCCCGGCCCTAAGAAGAAAGAAACGGCCGGAGATGTTTATACTATACACGCACTTTGTCATGTTCGTTCTTGACCTATCAACGGCAGTCCCCTTTCCGCAGCCAGGCTTTTGCCGATTAGCTAAGTTCTATAAAGCATCTCAAAGAAATCAGTTCATAGCAACATAGGAAATAAACAGAGGTAATGAGTTGTGAAATGCTTCGAGATATACATCTTTATTTGTGGCCTCGATTTTCAATTTTATGTTGCGTGCTATCTTCCCCACTTCATCAATGTCCTTCTCCATCCGTTTCCTGATAGCTGGAACAAAATATAGCATGCTACAATATAGTAAACTAGAAAGAAAAAACACCATCTATTTATGTGGTTATGTTAAGAGAGTGTTTGGTTGAGTTTATAAGCTCTTAAAACGGCTTATAAACTGTTTAAGAATTTATTCCTGAGAAATGTTTGGCAATAAGCTCTCTAAAAAATAATTTTCTCAACTTCAACTTATTTTTCCAAAATCTCATAAGCAACAATCTATTTACCAAAATAACCTTACTATTATTTGTTATTTTCATCGTATACTCTTCTATATACTCTTCTAATTGGCAAAATCTCTTGTATGGGAGTCCGCAACACTCTCTCTAGTAGGACACTTTAAAGTGTATTATTAGACTGTCATATTTGCGGATCTGACCCGATCCAGCCCACTTATAATACGCAAATGATACTTTTATCGACAACAAATAATATTTTTATAAAAAGTAGCATTTTCCTTTATGAAAAGTATCAATTGTTGTTAAGAAAAAATAACTTTTTATATCATGCTTTATATGTATGTTTTCATTTGTTATTCATAAAAATATCATTTGTTCTTGATAAAAATATCATTTGTTGTTAATAGAAGTGTCATTTACTCAATATATAACTAGATAGGGTAGAGTGGGGCGGAACAACAATGGGCCGGGTCGGGTCGACACGCGCAGCTCCAAATCATTACGGTACGGACTCCCGTACACGAGACTAGCTCCTTCCAATTTTCTCTGTTTTCAATTTTACCTTTTTAACTCACAATTCTTTCTCTTGCCTATAAACTTAATTATTCAAACACTTTGACAATTTATAAGCTCTTAAATCATTTTATAATCTGTTAAAGTTGGTAAACTATTTAAATGAACTTAGCCAAACACCTCTAAGTAACTCGAGTTCTACACAACATTTGCAGGTAGAAGGCATTATGAAAAGGACCTTTCATTGAAGATGCTTTTGTAACCGATTTTGACTCCTCGTTGGCTTCCTGGCATAAGAATGGTATATATGAAAATGCAAACAAATACTCTCTTCGTCCCATAAAAATATGTTCAATTTGTTATTTTGATATGTCTGACAAAAACATTCATTTTCTACTTTTTTACACTACCCCTCTACAAATTCCTTAATTTTTATTCATACTTTCTCAACTTATTCACAACAAAGTAGACTCTTTCTCCACTCAAAACACACTCACCTAACATTTCTTAAAACTCGTGCCACCAAATGCGCCACATGTTTTTGCGGGACGAAGAGAGTAATGACTTTGTCCCCCAAAAAATTTACTTTGTCAATACTTATGTTAACAAACACATCATTTCTAGATTTGATATAATAGGCCCTACTATAATCAAACATCATCACCAGCAACAGTCATTTTAAGACAAACACAGAACACATTTATTTCCCCTTGCAAGTTTGGTCTACAAATAAAGGCAGTATCCATACCTTAAGTTTCTGTAGCAAAACAGAGAGTTTCTCCACCTGCGCCTCGACCTCTTGTATCTGCCAAGAACGACACGAAACGATGAATTATGTGGAATGGAGACAGGAAACAAACAAGCGCACGGCCTCTTCTCGACAAACCTGCTTATTGAAGGACTCCAAAGCCGCATCCGAGCTACTCCGGGGAAGTCGGGGGCGGCCCATCTCTATATCGGCCTCTCTCGACGTGTTGCCTTTGGCATCTCCGACGAAGGAATCCTGAAACACACTCAAAACTTGAATGAGAAGATATGCCTAATGCAAAAACAAATGCTCATAAAAATGGCTTGATGTTGATGATTTGTTATACTGGAAGACACATAGGTTAAATTGATGGCAAGAACAAACATATTTAGTGACTAGATTCCTGTTTTTTTTTTTTTTTGGGATAAATTAGCAGGTATTAAATAAAGAAATTTAAAAGCTGCGCCACATGGGACTCGAACGCAAGACCTTTGGCCTAGGGTATTAACCCTTTACCACTTGGCCAACACACGCACACAAAAAAGCACAAAAAACATGGTATTTCTCAAACATAGAAAACATAGTGTTTCTCATTCGCTCTTAACATCTTTTCTTGTAATATTTCAAGAAAAGAACAAATACTATAACACATCAAAACTACATAGCAATCACATGATGTAAAGATTTATACCTCAAGAATTCATCATGATTGCTTTGTACAATTCTTACTTAGTCAAATGTGCAGTTCATGATAAAACCAACATGTTTCTATCAATTTTTCTAGGATTGTACACAAGCATACTTACATTAGATAAAAACACAAAAACTTCACATCAACAACACATGATCAACCAAAAAACCACAAAATAATAATAATAATAATAATAATAATAATAATAATAATAATAATAATAATAATAATAACAATAATAATAATAATAATAATAATAATAATAATAATAATAATAATAATAATAATAATAATAACCAAACTAACTGAAACAACCATAACATATCATCACTTCACCAAAAAAACAGCAGAATTAAAACATGCTTCTATCAACAGCATGATCAAGCCACCACCTACCCCACCAAAAAAACAAAAAAAAAAAACAAAATTAACAAAATTTGAGACCAAACTAACTGAAACAGCCATAACATACAGCTACATCAATAATGATAATCACTCCATGTGCTGGTCTAGTGCAGAGTGGTTAATGCATAAGGCAAAGGGTGTCGGGTTCGAGTCCACTATCACACGATCTTAAAATTTTTTTGTTCATTGATAAAAAAAATTACTAATAATCATCACTTAACCCAAAAAAACAGCAGAAACATAAATTCTTGAACACTAATTAAAAAAAAATACACCACAAAACTACAAAATTATCAGTCAAAACAAACAAATAATCAGAACCCTGCATGAAAACATTTGTGGGGCTTCCACTAAATCGACAAAACAACAAACACTAACCGTGAGAAGATCGTTCATCTTCAAAAAAGCTACAAGAAGAAAAAAGATAGTAACTTTTTTCCACAGAAAAGGGGGGGAAGGAAGTGAAGAAGAAATTTGTGGGATTTTTCAAAAACTGTTTGTTGGAATTTATTGTGGGTAATATTCGGCCGGCGACAACTGTGAGACGAGAAAAGAGAGAAAAAAAAAGAGGGGAATTTTTTGCAGTTTTTGTTTGATTCTTCAATTTGCTGCACGATGATGAAATTAAAGCGATCAAAGTTGGAAGCATAGGCGTTACGTTCAACAATCAACAGTAAATTAATGTTTTTAGTCAAAAACAAAGTTGGAATTTTGGAACCAATTTAATTAACGACTAATCTAATATATCCACTGATGTGACGTGAATTTATATTGAATCTTTGCGACCCACAAACAGCAGTCGTATTGGGACAACGCTTCGATGTCAAGAATTTGTTTTGTTCTTGAGTTTGTTGTGCTTTGTTCGCCTTTCATTTGTCCAAAAAGAATATATGCTATGAGAGAGAAGGTGGAAATATTTTTAATTCAATATTTTAATTTTTTTTATGCGAAATAATTGTTTTATGTACTATGTATATATTATATGGTATTTTTTTTTTTTGGATAAATTAACAGTATTAAATAAAGATTTAAAGGCCGCGTCACATGAGACTCAAACTCAAGACCTTTGGCATCGGACATTAACCCCTTACTGTTTGACCAACACACGCATTCAATCATACTTGTAGTGAATATGACTTAATTTCGGAAGATTTGTCTCTAACTTACATATATATGGTATTTTATTATTTTGAATACGATTATGTTGTATATAGTAAAGGGTTAATTATATTTTGTACCAATTTTCAGCTTTTTTTAAAAAATGATCCGATATACAAAATTAGATGATAGAATAAAGAGTCACCGAGCCAAAATCTTAAGTGGATCGACGTCTTTTTATTAGGTGAGATTAGAAAAAATCTACCTAAAAGTCCACCAAAGTATCTCATTATTTATTATCGAATTTCGTATAACGTGATTTTTTCTGTAAATTGCTGAAAGTTGAGAATTTTTAATAGAAAATTAAAATTGTAGACATTTGTTAAAAAATGCTAAAAGTTCAGGACATAAAATATATTAACTCAAAAGTAGAAATGTAATTTTAAATTGAGAAAGTTTTTATTATTAACGAATTTATTATTAATATGTGTCTAATAATTTTATTAATACTGATATAAATTAATAATATTTTTATTAATATTGTTAAATAATTTCATCGACGACCTACGCAGTAGTTTGTCATTAAACAGACACTTATCGATGAATGGGCTTTGTCTCACTCAAAATAAATGGACTCTAAGTAATATGCATTAGATCGCAAATTTATGGATTTTGAAATCCTGGGCCGTAAAACTGACTTCAGCTCAACTTTTTGGCCCATTTAGAATACACACAACGGCTCAATAGTCAATACTATTGTTAAAGGGTTAATAGTAGATAATATCCACTTTATATATAGGGTTAATTGTTGAAAATTTCATAAACTTTCACACTTTTAAGTTTTTTTCTATGATTAAAAAATTCTACCTGACAGTACATGAATTGAATAATTGAAGAAAATTTTTCCTCGTCCACATTTTCCGATCAGCTACATTGTGACGCAGATCCTACGTGTTCTTCCATAATTCAGGTGTCACTCTTGCAGATATTACATGTAAATAAAATCTTATATTTTAAATTATATCTGATATATATATTTTGAAGTAAATTGTAAACCCTAATTTCCCCATTATCTCTGCCCTAATTGTACGAAAGAAATCTCTGTAACTCTATCTCAAAATCGCGACTCTTCTCCAACTTCTTCCATTTCAATTCCTTCACTTCATTCTCCAACCTCTTGATGAATTTCTTCATTTCAGCCGGACCATCTTCATCTTCCAACATTTTTGTAAGTTTCATCATTTATGCCGCACCCTCTTCATCTACACGAACCTTCTTCAATTTCAATTTATGAACCTCGAATGTACTACATCGTGAGCTCGGGATCAATCCATTTCCAAAAGCCACAATCATCAAACTATAACCACCAGATATTATGAGCAAATAACACCATATAAAACGATTGAAAACAATAAATAAAGGCATCCTTAGATTTTTACGACAACAACAATAGAATCTCCTCTCCGGAATTCTCTCGGCGTGGGATGTGCGAACAAAGGTTGGAATCTCATGTTTACAAACTTCATTTAGGTCTTGAGCTCCTGAATTCGAGCTTGAACTCCAAGAACAATCCATATTCCATTGTAATATAAGCGAAAACCTAGCAAGAAATTCTAATTTTCACTTTCATGGAACCGTCTTCGTGGATGAAGAAGACTAAAACACACTAAACCCTAAATTATACCTAAATTCGAATTCCTCAACTTAAACCACAGAAATGACGTCGTTTAATGTTACCGGATAACATAGCCACGCTGGCTTTCCGACTGCCAGCTAGGACTTAATTGGAGGGGAGGGGGGAATTTGGATGGAGAAAATTCCCTTTAATTATTTAATTGATCATGTATTGTCAGGTAAAAATTTTTAGTTATAGGAAAAAACCTAAAAATGTGAAAGTTTATGAATTTTTCGACAATTAATCTTTATATATATAGAGAGAGAGAGAAAAAAAAAAACAATGACAAAAATAAATCTGTCCATGAGTTTGTTCCCACTCAATTTAAAAGTCATAATATTTCTTTTTTACGTTTCAAGGGCTTTGTTTGTTTGACGATATTTTATATTGTATCATTAATATATTTGATTATATATATTAAATTATTTTCTATATATAGATAGGAGATAAATTTTGATAGTGCAATGTAGTAATTCGTGGTAGGAAGGTAAAATTATGAAAATCTAATTTATCAATACTTTAATACATGGATGTGTATTGGGTATCCCACCTAAGATGTGGTATACATATGGGTAATTTTAAACACAGCCCCCAATTTTTTCACTATAGCCTCTTATTTAAAAAAATAATAAAAATAATTATAATTGTACTATTTTATCCCTGTAGCCTCCATTTTATATTTGTAATAAATTATAACTTATAAAATTAATTTGAAAGTACATTACGTATAATTTTTTCACAGATAAATCACATTGCTCCATCCCGACCTAATATTAAAAACACTGATAAATAATCCTAATAACTCCATCAGTATAGCCCCCAACAAAATTTTAAGAACATGATTTTGCAGAAGAACACTTCGTAGAAACGCATGAAGAAGACTATCAAAATAATTAAAGAAGAATAAAGTTCAACATCATCTTCGATTCATTTATCTTGTGATTTGAAGATATTTTGCTTTCTAAGATGCAAATTCTAAATGAGAGTCACGAAGACGAAAAAAATATTTTTTTTCTTTCTCCATGAAATTATAAACTATCAAGTTCTACATCTCCTATTCTTAATTAATCCTAGAAGCGACCCTTATAATCAAAATCAATGAAACAATTGACAACAATGGACTAATGGAATTAGATCGATTATTCTCAATGGTAAATTAAAAACTGCATTGTTGAGGAATAATTTACCCCTTTCTTGATACGCCATTCCCAAAGGAACAACACTACTGTTTGGGTATATCTCACCAATAAGGAGTTGACATTGATCCGCGCCAATCAAATTTATGGAAACAAATGGGCGGAGTTAACTAAGTTCTTGCCTGGGAGAACTGACAATTCTATCAAAAACCATTGGAATAGTTCTGTCGAGAAGAAATTGAACATGTATTTAGTTTCGGGATTACTTTCACAGCTCCAAGGTCCGCCTCTCCCTAACCAGCCAGAAGCTTCCTCCTCTTCAAAGACTAATGTTGAACTTTATTCTTCTTTAATTATTTTGATTGTCTTCTTCGTGTGTTTCTGCTGTAAAGTGCTTCTTCTGCAAAATCATGTTCTTAAAATTTTGTTGGGGGCTATATTGATGGAGTTATTAGGGGTATTTATCAGTGTTTTTAATATTAGATCAGAACGGAGGCTATATGATTTATCTGTGAATTTACGTTATTAAAGATGGGAGTTATTAGGGTTATTTATCAGTATTTTTAATATTAGATCAGGATGGAGGCTATATGATTTATCTGTATTAGATCAAGATGGGGTTATATGATCTATCTGTGAAAAAATTATACATAATGTACTTTCAAATTAATTTTTATAATTTAGAATTTATTACAAATATAAAATGGAGGCTATAGGGATAAAATAGTACAACTATAATTATTTTTATTATTTTTTTAAATAAGAGGCTATAGTGAGAAAATTGGGGGCTATGTTTAAAATCACCCTATACTCCTATACATATTCCCAAAGAACTGTATAATATATAATCGGCCCTTGCTTTATAAAAGCCTTTATATATTTTTGAAGAAAATAAGATATTAGAGAGGTACATGTGTATTATACATGATCGCCAGTGGCGGATCTACTCGAAGGCTGAGCCCATTGCAAGCCCAAATATTTTCCTATATATTTTGAATTTGAATATATTTAGTTTAAAATCTACGTACATGACCCACCTCATAAGTCATAACCCAGCTCAATCTCCAAAAAAGATCAAAAATCTTTAATATAATAATGAAAATTCGTTTATTTTTTTTAAAAAACACATAGATGTAGCCAGGGACGGAGCCGGGGGCTAGAGCCCCCTCCCAAATTTTGAGTTTTTTTTTTTTTAATTTTAAAATATATATAGATATATGTTTATACCTATTATAAAATAATTTTGATTTATAAAAGAGTATTTGGTTATTATATTCTCTCATATATATACTTAATTTAAGGATAATTCTGTTATTTAAAACTATATAATCTATGAAATATTGTTTGTTATTATTACTATTATACTTGTTTTTTAATAAAAAATGCCTAATATGTATAAAATGCTAAAAAACATATAATGTATTGAAACTAATTTGTAATATATAGAAAATATATAATCTATGAACATGTTGTTTGTTATTATTATTATTATGCTTGTCTTTTAATAAAAAATATCTTAAATATACGGAATGTCCAAAAAAAGTTTTGTGATATATTGAAACTATATAATCTATGAAAATATTTTTCGTTATTATTAGTATTAATTATGCTCGTATTTTAGTAAAAAAATACCTTAAATATACAGAATGCCCAAAAAAAAATTCTCGGGGGCTACCGCCCTGAACCCCCGTACAATTTCAGTCCCCCCCCCCGAACTTAATTCCTGGCTCCGTCCCTAGATGTAGCTCTTTATGTGCTTTCAATGTACCTATTATTGAATCAATAGAAATAGTACAACTATTTATTATATTATGTGATTGATTTTTAATCTTAAATCTATTAAAATTCTATTTAGACAATAAAAAAGGATTGTCCAAAAAAAATTGGCTCGAGAGCTACCGCCCCTGAACCCCATGCAATACCTTCAAGTTTATCCCCCTTATCAACAAATCCTGGATCCGCCCTTGATGATCACCCTTAACAAACTAGCCCTAAATATAAATATAATAACCTACTTAATTAGTGATAAATTGAAGTTAGATCAACTCACCAAATTAAAAAATGACGTATAGATTAGTGATAAATTAAAGTTAGATAAACTCATCAAAGTAAAAAATGACTTTTTGTGGAAGATTTAGTTCTAACCAACTCCATATTAACTAAATGACACATACATGCCATCTTTAATATTAATTTTTCTACACATATATACTATATTTCCCCCGCCGGCCGCCGAATAATCAAATAATTAGCCTCTCGTAATTCTTCAACCTCTCTTTAAAATATACAAAAATCAGAGATACGAGACAAGGTCCAAAGATTTTATTCTCCTTGATATTAATTTATTTTTCTGAAAATCTAGTTTGATTGAGGGACATAATATTGTAATTAATATCATAAGTAATATATATTTGAGGACGAATAGGAATTAATTTTTGATATTTCAAGTCAAGAATCAAGATTGTGAATATTCTTTCATTTCCGTGACAAGTATTCCTTTGCACTTTGTCACGGGCCTAGATTATGAAAATCATGCTGCATTTAATTTTATATAGCATGTAATAAAAGTCTACAACATTTGGACGAATATTTCTATATTTGACTAGACATGCGTGAAATAAATGATTAATTTAGGTACAGAGGAGGGATAAGCTACATTTACCACTTTATACTTTGTTTGTTTTGACATATAAAAAAATTCGGGCAAATTGTATAATTTTTCGGGCAGCCCCTTATCCCTTGGGAAAAGGATAATTTTATACCTAAGAGATGGTGGTATAATTTTATACAACCTTATAAGGAGTGAATAAATATATTATGCTTCAAACCAAAGAAGATATAACAAATGTGGTCCCCACTTTAAGTGATAAATTTATACCTTATTATATTATCCCTCCATTTAGAAAGATAAAAAGCAAACACACCCTAAAGATGGAACGAGTTAATTTACCATAAACATCTACATTCTGTTTAATTTGTTTAAGCAAGTTCTTGTTTTTGTTCTCTTTTTTTTTTTGAGTTTGACTTCAACTCGAATCCTTTATTACAACATCATGTAACATCTTTTTTTTTTTAGAATTACAAGAGGTATCTAATATATAATTAAATCAGCAACTCACACACAGGCAGGATCTCTACACCACACAAATGTGAAAAAATAACCGCACGCAGGCGAAACACTATCCATACAAAAGTGGAAACACTACCCACACAGAAGTGGGAAAATTACCTGTACGCAGACGGGATTGAACCCAATACCTTTTACAAATGAGAGTCTTTGGGTGCCTCAACTTTATTATTTTCGCCAATTTCTACAAGCAAAATTTAAAATATGGTAAAATTTTAAATTGTTTGTAGACGTCGAAATTATCCATATGTGCACTAAAATAATATACAATATTGCATTACGGATTGAGATTTATTGTACCACATTTGAGTCCCACATTGTGTTTTCAACTTTATTTATTTTATAATAGTATATTTTTTCTCCAATTTCAACTTTGTATATTTTAGTTTAATTAGAATATATAATAATTTTTTATCATTTAATTTCATTTTTATTAGTTAATAATAGGTTGATAAATTAAAAGTTATGATATATAATTCTTTTAAATTTTTATTTTTTTAAATAAAAATTAAGTATAATGCATAGTATTATAATAAAATTTATTTTTATAAAAAATATTATTAAAATATGATTATAAAAATTAGATATAAAGCCACATAAAATTATAGGTCACTAAATTCATCCTATTGCAATAGAGGACACGACTTAATACGACTCGATTCGAAACCAAATCAACAAGAAAGTATATTATTTTAGATAATGTGGATGACGAATATTTTACTTCACCTTATGTGCTTTTTCAAAAAAGTGTGTGTAATTTATTCATAATCTATCTTTACGTGTCAAAAATGTAATGAACTACTTATATATTTACCGATAGTTCAAATTCCTAGCTTTACATTAAGGACAAAACGGTCATTCTATTTTCTCGTACAGAAGATTTTGAAAAACAAATAAACAAATCAATAGTAAGGACTGCATAAAGTGTTTATTTATCTCATATAATATAAAATGTCACAATTATAATGTTTAATATCTTGTACGTGAGACACACACACTGACACATACGCACTGACACATACGTATAATATATACTCCATCCGTCCACAATTTAAAGCCCTACTTCCCCTTAAATTTTTGTCCACAATTTAAAGCCCTATTCTGCCTTTTGTACCTTTTACCCTCCCTCTTTATTTAAAATTACTACCATTTGTCACTAATGGACCCACCTTACAACACCTTTATTATTTTTATATTCTATATTTATTACACTTTATCACTAGTGGATCCACCACACAACACCTTTAACACTTTAGTCAACTACTTTATTACTTTAGTCAACTACTCTTTTATTTCATCCACATCACCATTTTCAGCTTTCTTAGTCTTCGTGCCCACATCAAAGTGGGGCTTTAAATTGTGGACGGAGGGAGTATATGGTTTCAATAAAAAAAATTATCTTACGTGTTAACATATGAATGGTGTTTCTTTATTAGATCATACTAATATATATATATATATATATATATATATATATATTATTGATGAGGACAAAAATATGCCTCTCTTTAGGACAGAAAAATTAAAGCCAATCCAACGATAACACTTAACAGCACTGTTAGCAGCCCTACGGTCCTAATTTTTCGAGATTTATAGTCATCTTGAAGACTATCAAAAGCCCGATAAAAAAGGAGATTGGCACGAAGATATGAATAAATATGAAGAATTATAGCTGTATGTCTCTATTATAACTATGAAATGAGTCATATTCCTACTAGAATTCTTAGTATTTTGCCTATAAATAAGAACATATATTCATTATTTAAAAAATAATTTTGTAATTGTAAACTCCCATCACAGATAGTGAATATTCTAGATGATCCTTCGTGGATGTAGATTCTTACTATCGAACCACGTAAATTCTTGTGTTCTTTTAGCTTTATGTTAGTCGTGATATTTTTGAGCTTATATTTATGTAATGTTTCTTGTATATTACAATATCGTTTCATTTTATGATATATATTAATAAATTATATAAATATTAATGATTCGGATTGATTCCTAATAATTAACATGTCAATATAGAGGGACCTTTCTTGGGATGCTTTACAATTCTAAATCAAAGGGTTTTTTAGATCAATTTTCTTTATGTATCCAATTGTTCTTTTTCGAGAAATCATAGTAGACTTTATTCATAATCCATAAAATAATACGGGATTAGTTAAAGTAAAATTAAAGAAAAGATATGGCCCTAATTGAGGTGATGGATTAGGAAAAAGTTCCACGTGAAAGTAGTAGGATAAAGAGGAAAATTACATCAATATATTGTCTTTCAAAATTTATTTAGTGATATTAATGTCAATATTATTAACTATTAAGCTTTAACTAGTGGAAGGTGGTTAGCTACTTAATTAAGCAAACCATGTTCCATGTTGAATCATTGAAACTTGTCCACTAATATTCTGACTCATCACCTTAATTGCGGTCTTAATCAGGATTAAGCTGTCGGTTAAAGGAGACGACATGTTTTGCCCAAGTGCTTAATTTTGTCGGTTAATATTGGTTATTACTATGTTTTATTTTTGGGAGTAAAGCTACACAATGTAGCTGGTTATCCACGCACTAGTTAAATAGGAACAAATTAATTTATTTTGTAAATAAAAAAGAGATTTAATTATTTTACTGTATTGTTCATAGTTATAGTTTTTCTTTTGTTTTTGTTTTTGTTTTGTAATTTTTTATATTTAAAAAAATAAAATTAAAATAAAAACTTATTAAAAATAAAAAAAATAGTTACAATATAGTAAAATAATCCAATCCCTTTTTTATTTATAAAAATAAATTAAAAATTTTTATATTTAACTAGTGTGTGAACAACTACAACCTGGCTACATAAATTTATTGGGAAAAAAAAAAGTTACACACCCTTTATGCACTCTCTAAATAATTCGAACTTTGACCTACTGATTGAATTAAAGCTTAAGGCAACGGCTTATTAATGAGTTGTGTTTGGTCGTCATCTTGATATCTTCAAATTAGTTTTTTCTTTTACTATTCAGCTTCTTCTTTTTTTTGAGAATTTTTACTATTCAGCTTTAAATGCGTGTTATTGTTACACAAATACTTTTTTTTTATGGAGAGAGGGTGTAATCAATTTTGATTATTATTTAAAAAAAGAAAACTTGTTGTTAAACATAGGATTAACAATGTTTTATGTCCCGAACTTTCATTTTCTCCTTAAAAACCCCGAATTTTCAGTTTTTTCCACAAAATATCTCGCTATATAAAATTCTTTGACAAAAGGATGAATTATCTCGCCGAAAGAAATATTTTGGGAACCGTCATTATTGGAAAATCATATTAGGAACTATCATTGTTGGAAAACGCTGAAAGTTCGGGGTTTGTTGTCATCTTTCCGTCATCGATTTTTGTATAGCGGGACATTTTATGGAAAAAAATTAAAAGTTCGGGGTTTTTTTAGGAAAAAATGAAAGTTCGGAACATAAAACATTATTAACCCTTAAACATATTAGAAGTTTAAATTTGATCGAGATCAAGAATTTGTCTCTCAGTAAACTCTGCGTCAACAAATCATACAGTGTTTTATATTATGAACTTTCAGTCTTTTCCATAAAATATAGGAGTATAATTAATTACAAAAGACATAAAACACGTTCATATATATATATATATATATATATATATATATATAGGGAGATGATCATGTGAGAACTTCAATTTTTTGTGAGAACTAAGAACTAATTATAGCCCTTGATTATTGTCATCTAACGGTTGATATCTACATTAGTAATTAGGCTTTATTTTCGTGGGAAAGGTTGATTCCGTCATTTTCTTATTTTTTGTAATCGTTTTCCTCCTAATATCATGCAAACATATCTCTTATTTATGGAATGTTGGATTTTGACCATATCATGCATTCCCCACTATCTCACATCCGAAGATTTGGTATTGTGGTTGCTTCGATTTTGTCATTATTCACTCAATCTTGTTTGAGTTTTTTGTTTATTGAATTCCATATCCATTATTCACAAGCCTTCATATTTTCGATTTCAAATATTATCCACTCAAGGTTCTTGTTCATGTAATTGTATTAGTTGTTCATTTTTAAAATGTTTTTATATTTTATTTTATAAATTAACAATTCAATCATTTCATGTGTTTGAATTTAGTAGTATAATTTTATTATTTAAACAATTGAAGATAATATGTATTTTATGTAATTGAATCCATATCTATATGTTTGCACTTCACGGACAATTAAGATTTTCGTTTTGTAGGATTTGACTATGAACCATATTAACCCGTGAACAATAACATGAATGAACAAAAAAGAATATAGACATGAACAAAAGTACTTAACCCGTTGAACAAAAAAGTTAATAACACACATTTATTTTTTTCTCATAAAAAACTAAATTCTTAATGAAGACCAAATGAATAACCTTATGAACAATAATGTCATATACTTTGAAATTAAACACAAATTGTTAAACAAAATAATAACATAAATGAAGAAAAGGCACATAGGCATGAACAAAAAATTATAACGCGTAGATTATTCTTTCCCATAAAAAATCAAATGCTTAATGAAGAAATTAACAGCCCACATGTGATAGATGAACACAAATATAATATCATGAATACCAATTTTTACAATAAACATAATAAAATATAAAATATTAAATGAATAAGCTTATGAACAGTAATTTCATAAAGATAGAATATACAATCCCATTTCATGTAATCATTGAACATTGTTAATAAATCTTATAAATAATACTCTCAATTTACTGACTTGAAGATTTTAAGTTCAAACTCATAGTACGAACATAAGATTAACAATCACAACAAATAAGAATCTCAAATATGACAATGTTATATTGTTCACAAAGTTCAATGTTCATGAATAAAACAATAGCAAAACTTAGGATCCATGCACAGTTTGCGATAATTCACATTTGCGGACTACGCGACTTCTTCTTTGACACAATTGTAGTCACAATATAGAATCAATGCACAAGGTTGTAATCTCATAGCTCTCTTCCACATGAATCCAGAGACGGTCCTAATATTTAGTCGAATGTTTCAATGATCTGTAAGTCAAATAAGATTGTTATTAAACAACGTACATAATAGTGAACGAGAATCAACACTTAATGAATGAATTCATAAGGTTATTAGAACATCAATACATTATTATTGAATAATACATCTCACGAACAACAATGTTAAGGCATATGAACAGACAAATGACATGTATATGAAGCATATGAACAACAACTGAATAATCAATGAACAATTTCAAACATCAACCAAATCACACCCTGTTCATCCAATAATATAAGTATGTTCATTGATTTCATCATTGTAGAATTATTCACTTCATATATTCATGTGTCAGAATCTATATCATTAGTGTCATGAATGAACATGTACCATGAACAATATCCCATGAACATTTTCACTACTGACGTGAATTAACATACACCATAAATAATATCTAACATCACACTTTGAACTAAAACAACACTGTCGTGAATAATAACCATATTCAAGTGAACATTTCACTAATTGAATGAATGAGCATATACCGTGCATAATTTTCAATATCTAATGAACATATTCCAAAGTGAATAACGTCTCACACACATGAATAATTAACATCTACCTAACATGCGTTCATTTCTATGAACAATACATTTAAATTCGTGAACAAAGTGGAAAAAATTATGGAAAGAACCAACAAATACATTATCAAAAATCCAAAAGAAAATCAAATATGTTCATAAATTCTCGACGTTTCGCCAGAAAGCGCTGGAAAACCAAGGGTTGTCATATGCTTCACAATTTTTAGGGAGATGATCAACACATACATTATCTAAAATCCAACAAAAAATCAAATATGTTCATACATTCTCGACGCTTCGCCGGAAAGCGCTGGAAAACTAAGGGTTTGTTCAACATTATCGGAAACTCCGCCGGCTGTTCATTTCGTGAAATTAAAAAAAAATCGGAACACAAGCCGACGAGATTTAAAAAACGATACAAACCTTTTTCCGAGGTCGACGATGTTCAGCGATCTGCTCTCTATTATCCTTCTCCTTGCGTTAGATGAAGAAGTCCGGCGGTGACAATGAATAGCCGAAACTTCACTCTCTAATGGTAGATAATGAAAAGACTTGAATATGACTATAGGTGATAGGCTAGAAATGGCAGCGATAATTGTGGGATTGTACCCAATCTTTCAATTCACACGGTTTTTAACTTCTAGTTAAATACCCAAATTACCCATATTCATATGATTCGGCTGATTTCTAATTAAAATGGTAATTATAATATTAGCGCCTAACTACTAATCTAAACCGTAGGATTAATAATAATCTAGGGACTATAATGGTTCTTAGTTCTCACAAAATCATAAATTCTCATAGGATCCTATCCCTATATATATAGTGGAAGGATCAATTGTAAACTCTATCTTACGGTGAAAACTAGATCCTATGAACAAACACATAAAATACGTGAACAATAATATTTGCAAAGACAATCTCAGTCATTGATCTTATTTAATCTAACGGCTGAGATTGATTCGCGCCATGTTCAACGGGAATTTGTGTTGAACATGAACAGCCATCGAATCCCCCAATCCCCAAAAGTTCATGACATGATTAACTGCTTCTCTATTTTTCTATTGATATGTTCATGACATGTTCAATGCTTCTCTATTCTCTACTTTTTTTTGCTTCTCCATAGAAACTAACTCTTGTGATGAGAATGACTATTTTCATGAAAAATGAGAATAACGAATAAGTCAAATAATCTATGAATAAATTGTTTGTAATATATGAATAGCATATTCAGTTAGCATGATGAAATTTTCGCTCCCTCATGCATTAAAAGAGACTTATTCGTAGATTTATACTGGTTTATTTATTACTTTTCCTTTACAAGATAAATTTGATTAATAAATTAATATCAATTAAATATCCGATGTTCCATATTCATTCTCATTTCTTATCACATTTGACCATTCTCACTAGTTCATATGAGATTCGAACTCAGAATCATAAATTCATCTAACGAAATCATGAATCTATGGTAGATCTTCATGATAATCTAGCTAAGGGTTGAAAATAATTTCTATTTTATATTTTAAAATAAATTTTTATTTTAGTGCATCTCTTTCTCTCTCCCCCACACACATATATATACATACATAGTAGTTATTATACAAATCATATTTATCCTATAAAATAAGTTCACTTTCACTATAAAATTCTTAGGGAGTAGGGATAAATGAGTATAGATATTATGTATATATCTTACGAAATATGGATTATTTTTATCCTTTACATCGTGAAGATCTACTATTAATTCATAACTTTGTTGAATGATTTTTGTGGTCTCGAATTCAAATTTTATTAGTGACAAAAAAATTCTTTTTCTAGTTCATAATTTTTCATAGTGAATTTATAGTATTTCATAGCAAATACATAGTAGATATATGTATTTAATACCATCAATTTAATTTGTATAATACCCGAGGCACACTTATGTGAGCGCCGCTTAAAAGTAGCGCTCACAGTGAGCGCTCTATACAAATGAAACTTTGATTTCAAATGAAATTATAAAAATGAAACTTTGAAACTTGGATGATATACAAATGAAACTATAAAAATCAAATGAAACTAGAAGATTTCAAATGACACCGGAAGATTTCTAATCACAATTCAACAATTCGAAAAGACACTATAAAAATCAAATGAAACTACAAGGTTTCAAATGACACTGGAAGATTTCAAATGACACTATAAGATTTCAAATGACACTGGAAGATTTCATGTAGTATCATACGAAATCTTAAAGTGTCATTTTAAAATGTTATGGTGTCATTCGAAATGTTATAGTGTCATTTTTAAGATTTCATGTAGTGTCATTCGGAATCTTAAAGTGTCATTTTGAAATGTTATAGTGTCATTCGAAATATTATAGTGTCATTTTAAAATGTTATAGTGTCATTTGAAATGTTCAAAAGTGTCATAGTGTCATTTAAAAATTTAAAGTTTAATTTGTATATCATCAAAGTTTCAAAGTTTCATTTGTATATCATCAAAGTTTCAATCTATAATAGTGTGAAAGGAGCGCGCATGGTGAGCGCACAAATTGCACGGCGCTCATTTAAGGTTTTGTCATAATACCCTGCACTAGTTTCTACATATATTATTGATTTCTTTGATTAATTAACGAACACGACACGATACTTTTGTAACTAAGAGAATGGATTTGTAGGTAATTAAGCAAACCATGCATGTTCCACTAAAATCATGAAAGGTTGTCAATAATCTCATTATAGTCGCCATCAAAATCAATACCGAGTTATTAATTAAGTGCGAAGACGTGCATTTCTTGAAAATAAGCCCATCAATTTCATCTTTTATTGGAATTTTATTGGCGACCTAATTCTGTCCCAACTCCCAAATAACAGAAAAAAAAAATAGTTAAACAAAGCTGACTTTTGTGTTTTAAGTTTAATTATCATTAAAGCATTGGCCTGTATCTAATATGCATTTTTGTGAATTAAAATTGTAGTAATAAATATTTTTTGTTTGGAAAATTGAGTAGTTTTTGATCTCTTATATCAATTTCCATTTGCAGATAAGTAATTTAAATTGAAACTCTGACAAAGTTTTTACAAATATATGAGTGGTTTTTGTATATGATCAGATTCATGTGTGTGTTTCTCTACTATCATTTATAAAAATCATAGTATTAAGAAAATCTAATTTTATATAGTGGATAGATTTTTATATTATTAACACTATATAGATGTTAAATTAATGAGTATTTCAACTAGTAATTTTTTTCTTTTTCTACTTCTTCTTCTTCTTCTTAAGGTTAAACGAAAAACGATGCTACATAATTTGAATATAAGATTATTATAAATATTTGGATTAGGGAATTCAAAGAAAAATAAAATTAAAAAGACTAAATCTTTAATCCAGCCTAAAATTATTTGCTATGAGCACTATATAATATAAAGAGGTGGTCTTGGATATAATCGGGTGTACCGTACAATTGGGTTCACCCGCATTTTAGATCATGTTCCGTATTCTGATCCAAATCTGCATCTCAACCTAATCGATTATACAAATGATACTGCCTGTAATTGACACTATTCTGTGATACAAATGACACTGCGTATAAATGACATTATAACATTGTAAATGACACTGTGTATAATTGATACTATTCAGAAATATAAATGACACTTCATATAATTGACACTATAATATTTTAAATGACACTATAAGATTAAAAATGACACTATAGCATTTTAAAATGTTACAGTGTCATTTATAGAACCGAATAGCGCGTCAATTGTAGGCAGTGACATTTATATAATCAAATAGTGTCATTTACACGATTTGAATCAGGATACGAGTTTGGATCAGAATGCAAGTTAGGGTTTAGATACGGGTCAATTCGATTGTACGGTAGACTCAATTGTACTCAAATTTTTGTGTGATATAAATGCAACGGAGCGAGAAAATAAGGACTACCTTCTAAGTACTTAATTATTGGTTTTAATTTAGGGCAAGTGGTTAAATTATTATATTGAGAGATAATATTGCAATTTATATGCTAAATTTAGAGGCATCTGGATCAGGATAACTAATAGTCGAGGATAATGATGTGATATCTCTCAATTTATTTTAATAGTGTATGTTTACATCTCGCGTCACACTTCATAATTCACAAGTCGAACCAAAAATAATTATTCGGTTCAATGCACTAGAATAAATAAATAAATAAAACACCTGAAGGGTTATTTAAAAAATAATTAAATAATGCTGCTGATAGTAGTCATCTCGTTAGTAATCTGTAATTCTGTTTGTTACAAATATTATTTTTATTTAATTTAATTCTACGATGATGAGAAAAGAGAGAGAATAAAATTAATATGAAGAGTCAAAAGAAGAATCTAAGAAATGCTAAATCCAAAGAATGTTCTTAATCCTTAATAATTACAAATTCATCTCCCTTGATCACTCTGCACATGCCTAATAGCCGTCTGAAATTATATTTTAATTACTTTCCCGTTTTGTATTAGTTGAATCCAAATAGTGGTTAACCAGTTAGTTATAGGGATTTAAATAATTCGTAGATTGGAATTATTCTTTTTGTGAAAATAATAGTGTAATACCTCTAGTATTTGAGAGAAAACAAAAATATATGAACTCAAGATTAAAACTAATAACCAATAGCTTGGAATTAAAATATATTAAGTAGAGGATTTTTTAGGTTATTGGTGTTAAACTACACAAATTTTGATCGATTTTTGGTTTTGCACATCAATATTTTTTAAAAATTAGAACAAAAATACACAAGCTTAATAAACAGTTCGATAGCATAAATCACGTGAATTGTCTTCGACGTGCCACTGCTCCAATTGAAACAATGTCGTTTTAGTTATGAAAATTTATGCCACCAAGATGCAACACTCAATTTTTTTTTTTTTGCAATTATGATAAAAATTATGGTTCAATTCGTATTCTACGATGAAAATTGCCTCTCATTTTTTTGAGAAAATGAAAAAGAAATCTATTTTTATGAGCAAGTATATCATGTACGAGGCTTGAGGCTTGATATTATTAAACATGCGGTTCAGCTTGACATGGCTTCTCATAGCCATTTCCGCATGGTGACATGAGTGTTCCCTGCCTGTTCTCTCTCTCAATGGCTTTCTTCTGGCTGCGGTGGGTGTTTGGTGTTTTGGTGGTTGTTTTTCTGGAGGTTGTTGGTCGGAGTTTTCTTTGGGGTCTTTTTCAGTTTACTGGTGCATTAATAGCTGGGCTCCAAAGGGTCGGACTCCATTGAAAGCTCCGCCTTTGGTCGAGTTTTGTTTCCTCTGATCATTGGCGTCGACATGTTTCGATTTATACCAGATGTTTTGCTCTTTGCCTCCTGTTTGGTTGATTCTTTGGCTTGGTTTGTTCGTTGCTGCGTTCTTGGCATGTGGGCGGTTCCAAAGCTGTTTGGGGGTGATGATTAGGCCAGAGCTCCCGAAGAAGATTCCTCCCCCTCATGCGTGTGTTCTCTTTTCTTGTATGATTTCCCGTTCGCTTTTTTGGCTTTTCTTATAGACGAGTACTCTCTTTTTTCTTTTTTTTTAAAGATTTTTCCCGTCAAATTTTTCTTAAAAAAAGTTTTAACGAGACTCGGCCCTTAGTCTGCTTCTTTGTGTCTTTTTTTCTTTCTAATAAATTTCCAATTTAATAGGTATCAGGTAGGAGGCTTGCAAGCTTCCGCCATAAAGTATATACTATAATCTTATTTATCTTAATAAATCTTATCATGATTTTGCAGAAATGATTGATACAATAATTTCTTGAGTTATACTCCCTCCGTCCCACAAATCTTGATACTTTTTTTTTGGGTCGTCCCACAAATCTTGACACATTTTCAAATAAGGTACTCCCTTCGTCCCACGAGTCTTGACACGTTTGGGTTCGGCACGGGAATTAAAGAGTTGTAGATTAGTGTTTTAAGTGTGTAATTAATAAAGTATATAATTGATAAAGTAGGAGAGAGAAGGTAATAAAAGTGATAAAGTAGGAGAAAGAATATAATAAAAGTGATAAAGTAGGAGAGAGAATGTAATAATTATTACCCAAAAAGGAAACGTGTCAAGACTCGTGGGACAGCCCAAAAAGGAAAACGTGTCAAGATTCGTGGGACGGATGGAGTAATAACTATTACCTTCTCTCTCATACTTTATCACTTTTATTACTTTCTCTCTCTTACTTTATCAATTTTATACTTTATTAATTACACATTTAAAACACTAATCTACAACTCCTTAATTCCCGTGCCAAAACCAAACGTGTCAAGATTCATGGGACGGATGGAGTAATATTTTACATATATAATTAATTGTTAAAATAGCTAGTTATATATGCAGTTATTTATTTATTTTCCCCAAAAAATTTAGGTCTTTAATAATTTTATGAAGGAAAACGGTTCTTGGAACAAGTAGATAAAAAGAAAATCATGATATTTACTTATCTAAGCATACTAATTAATTAAGTTCGGAAATGAATATTTCTTTTACATTAACCTTCTCTTAGTAACTAATAAAGTTAGTACTTTTTTTGTAGTGAGGTACACTTGTTAAGACCTACCTATTATCAAGTGATAAAGAAAATTTATGCATTTTAGTAAAAAGAAAAAAATATATATTCTTGGTTATCGATCAATTATTCTTGTTAGTTTTGGTTTATCTTGACTTTTATATTGATAGCCCCTTTGTTGTTAAGACGTCACATTATCATCAAATTAGATCGAAAATCCTCCACCACATATGATTATGCAATTTAATTAAACGTGACAACAATTCCACCATTAAGCAATTAAAGTATAAAGTTTACTCGAACTTTTTCATCCAGCTTTAGTTATTGTGTTTGAACTAATAATTTAACTGAATTAATGTATGTATATAAATGTATTATATATAATTGAATCTGATTAGAACTCGAGTCGTTTGGTATTCTTTATTATATTTATAACGAGCTCAAATTAATTAAGTTTAATTAAAACTTTTAGGATAGTTGTAGGAGGTGGCCCAATATTTACCTGAATTTATTTTTGCATAATTTCTAAAACAATCTATATAAAAAGAGAGTTGTTTCCCTCTCCTTTTCTCACTATTTTTCTATCTTCTCTACCAATTTTCTCTCTACTGTTATTTTATTTTATATTATTTTAATTCCTTTATAAACATAGTCGATACGATTCATAAAATAAAATATTCAATATGCATCTTATACTAAATTCGCGACAACATCTTTAATATGGTATAAAAATTGTCTAAAATAAATTTAAAACGAATAAATTATGAAAAATTTAAAACTTAAATAATTTAGTTTTATTTAATAATTATAATCATCATTACACTTTATACAAAGTTGAAAATTTACGTTTTTAAAATTCTGAGTTTTATTGAGTAATATAGTGGACTATATTGTTTTAATATTTTATCTTTATTTATATTTTGATTATATTTAATACTCCCTATATTTATTTATTTAAAAATGTTGTTTTATTTTTATGTTTATTGTGCATTGTATGGATGAGTGTACTAGTTAATTTCATACCGACACCAATTTTATTCTATACAAAATAAAAAATAAAATAAAAGAATGGTATTATAACTGCAACGTTATAAAAGATTGTGTAAAAATTACAAATTCAAATAAACCTTATGTTACTTCCAACAACAACAAAAAAAAATGAAAAAGAAAAAAAAAAGGACCAGATTCTAGCTATGAGATCTCCAAAACAATTTAATTTAAAATTGTTGAGTAAAATTGCAGCCATATTTCTCAATTTCATCTCAACCATGACATTGCACTAATACAAATAATTAACACCATTGATCACCAATTAAGAAAAATTAATACTTTATACAAACCCCCCTTAAAATCTTGCCACATATATACTCATGTGGAAGAAAGGGAATGGCGAAGAAAATTATATACAATAGTCACTCTACCAACTTTCTTTTTTTATTATTATTACACACTCTACGTATATATCTTTCTATTTTTTTTCACAATAAAGTGTGTGAAAAGATAGAGATAGAAACTATACTTTTTCATTTTTTTTTTCATATTTAACCAATATAGTTCATCAAAGCTGACATTGGCACCAAACATAACCCTCTCTTCCTTAGCTCCATGTATTGATCACTACTTTTGTTTTCGATAATATTATTCTTTGAATTTCTCTCTTCTCGATCGAGTTTCAAGAAATTCTTCGAACTTGATTGCTGCCCCTAAAAGTATAGAATTAAATAAAATTAGTTAAGAGGGCACGATCATATAAAGAATTAATTATTGCAAAAAAGTTTATTTTATATATATAATTAATAAGTAATTAAATTAATAAATACAAGTTGTTACCAAAAAATCGCAAGACGCAACATCATCCATCTTTCTGTGGTTGACCTCCATCTGCTTCATCGTGCTTACCTGTTCAACAAAATATTAAAATAATTATTATCTTTTTTGAAAAATAAAAAATAAAGTGAATCACTTATCGATTAAAAGCCTACGAAAATTTTAAAATTAGCAAATTAATTTGTTTAAAAAATAATTAAAGTTTATAGTTGAAAAAATAATCTTTAATAGTTTTATAAAGTTATAACAAATTAATTATTCATGGAAATAAAAATAATCTTGAAACTCAGACACGAGTCATACAACAACCTCTATCCCACTTATGAAGTCGGCTATAGAGATTTAGACGGAGTTAGGATTTTGAAAACGGATAGAGCAAATTACATTTTTGTATTTAGAAACAAATTTGGACGATGAAATTACAATTTTAATTATATAAACAAATATTAAATAAAATATTAAAATAATTGTTGTCTTTTTTGAGAAAAGATAAAGTGAGTCACTAATCAATTCAAATCCTTCAAATTTTAAGACTAGCAAGTTTGGACGGAGGAAATTACAATTTTGGACAGAGGAAATTAAAATATTTAAATAATTATTCTCTTTTTTGTATTTATAAACAAGATTAGAAGAAGGAAATTACAATTTTACATATATAAACAAATATTAAATAAAATATTAAAACAATTACTCTCTTATTTGAAAAAAAGATAGAGTGAGTCACTTACCAATTCAAAGCCCACAAATAAAAATTCAAAGATTAACAAGTTAATTTGTATATAAAATAATTAAAATTTATAATTGAAAAACCAAACCAAAAAAAACATCAACAATTTTCTGAAACTAACAAACTAACTATTCATGAAAATAAAAACAATCTCGAAACACAGACACAACAACAACCTCTATCCCACTTATGAAATCACATTTTTATATTTAGAAACAAGGTTCGACACAAGAAATTATACTTTTATACATGTATAAATACAATCTAAATATAATATATAATAGAAAAAAATTGCCCGAATAATCGCCCGACTATATATTACATATATCACATTATTTCTTTAAAAAAAATCATATATATAACTAAAATACCTATATAATTCGTATATGTAACATAAAATCTCGTACTAAATAAATAAATAAATATATATATAAAAGAGTGATGATGATGACCTTAGGGCTATGAACAGGAGAGCTAGCTGTATCTTCCAAATCATCATCGTATTCATACGTAAACTTCCTACGATTCATGCTTCGATTCAACTTCTTCAAATTCAACCTTTTAATGGTGTCGGAGCCGTTCCACGCCGCATCGGAAATCATAGAAGAGCTGCTTATGAAGCTCTCCTCCTTCTTGCAAGAGAAGTCCTCCAAATACTTCGTCCATCCGCTCTCCTCCGACGCCGCCGCCGCCTCGTCGTTTTTGTCGTCGATCGTCGAGTTCATGGCCATGGATGAAGGTTGAAGAATTTTATGGGATTTTTTTCTTTTTTTGTGGGAAGTGTTTATGGAGAGGGAGAGAGAGGGGTGAGGATGATTGTGGAAGAAGGAATTTATATATATTGTTAGGTGGTTTTCTTTTCTTCTTTTTTTTTAATTTTATTTTTTGAGATAATTAATTAATTAATTATATTGTTAATTGGGTTGGAGAGGGGTGTGAATGTGGGGAAATAAGGGTGCCCACAAAGTGGAATCCTAGTGTGGGACCCTTTGGAGTTGAGGTAGTTAAGATCGGTTGGGAAAGTGAGAGAATTTTCTATTTCTAATTAATTAAAGTAAAAAAGGGGCAAGAAAAATAGAAAATACTTCTTGTTTTTTGAAAGAGCAAGAAAATGCACTTGTGTTGTGATCCTCTATTTTAATTTTGGTGTTCCACTTCGTGTCTTATTATTGGGTTTTTTATTATTTTTTTCAATGTTTTATGATTTAATTTGATTTTTAATTATTATCTAAGATTCACCCAACCAATTATGGTTTATAATTATTTTTATATTTAATTTACATTTTTGTAGCTTAAAAATAATTATTTAAGTTGATTATTTCAAAATTAGGGTATATTAATTAAAAAAATAACTTTTTGTAATAAATGTTAATTAAAGTTCATAATATACTAATAAATGTTTGTTGTATAAAATAATTATTTCAATAATTAAATTAATAATGGAATATGATTGAACATAGAGGAGTGTGATAGACGATCTTATTCGAAGAAAATGAGTTGTTGAAAAAAAGTGAGAGATTTTTCGATTTTGTATTAATTAAATTAGAAAAAGGGCAAGAAAATCAGTTAATGACAAAAAAAAGTGCTTTTGTTAGTTTAGGATTTGGGCATGAGAATACGATGCCTACCATTTACACAAGTGTTGCGTAACGTTAATTAAGCAATCAAATTTATGGCATTCACACGAGAAATATTTTGCTTCAGGTGTATTATACATATAAATGTGTGAATAGTTTCAGAATTTATCATTTATAATAAAATAATAATAATAGTGTGGTATTAATTAAATTGTTGAACTATATATTATTTTAATTGTATCCGTGCATTGAATCAATATACTATTTTAGAGTTTTTATCTTGAAAAATAGCTTGGAATTAATAGCAATACAAATGGGTTTTAAATTTATATTCCAAAAATAATTAAAATATTAGTATAAGAAAATAATGCTCCCTTAGTCTCTGAAAATGTATGAGATCCAATCTCCACTAAAAACACAACTACATACTTTTTTTTTTCTTGAAACTCATGTCATCTCCTTTAAACCATAATTTTTAGAGACGGGTGAAGTAATTATTTAATTGCAAAAACAACAAACAAAAATATACTAATATACTTCCTCCATCCACAAAAAATAATCCTAGAAGGGGACGGCACGAATTTTAATGAAAACGTTTTAGTCTATTAATGTAAGTGGAGAAAGGGACTCACTTAAAAGGAAGTGTTAATAGTAATAATTAATTGTATTTTGAATGGAGAAATGAGCCCAACATGTGATAGAAAGTTTATAAAAGTATTAAATGACTAATTTTTGTGGACATCCCAAAATGACAAAAAAATAGACTATTTTTTATTGACGGAAGGAGTATTTCAAAGTTTACATCATACATTAAAAAATTAATTAATATGTATTGCAACAAAGCAAATAATGATATATGTAATTTAAAATAAAAACTGAGAACTGTACTGACGTGCAAAGTTACTGCATACGATGTGAACTGCATTCGAAAAAAAAAAAAAATATTTTCGTTCTCCAAGCAGGATTCGAACTCAAGCACTACATTCATTAATTAATATGACATATCAGATCTTCACGATCGAAGGATTAAAATTGATTTTCCATTATCTTTTTATTTAAATATTCTCATTTTTAAAAAAATTACATTTTCACTCTATCTTAGCCATGTATTTGAATCCATAGACTTACCTATCCGTCTGCAATGACTTAGATGAAGAAAGTTTATCAAAAATGGCTGTTGCTCAAATTTTATATATAATTATAGGAGAACTAAAATAATTTTTTGACTATGAGAACTAAAATAAATTTTAATCAAGAGATTAGTTGGGGGCTTTAGCCTACACCAGTCCCCGACTACGCCCTGACGTGTGTAAGTAAAATAATTAATATATTGCATATCATTTCATCTTAATTTGGTTTTTTAATTATTTTTATCCTTATTATTGTTTTAATTTTTTGTATATTAAATTAATTTTTAATTTCTAATAATAATAATAATAATAATAATAATTATAATAATAATAATAATAATAATAATAATAATAATATCAACATTTTTTTTGTCTCCGCCCTCGATGACTTGGAGAACATTTTTTCTCATATATACTTATGTATAGCATATTCTTGGTAGTAACTATGAATTTTTGTTCAAAAATAACTATGAATTTCCTTCGTCACAAAGAAAAAAAAAGGAGGTGTTTTTATCTTGCCGGTTTAATTTCGAACTTTTTTTTTTTTTTGATCGGTAATTTCGAACTTTTTATCTATATATATAAAAACAGAAAATGTCATCTTCAAAATCCCACGGCTCTTCGAAGTCCCTCAAATATAAAGCTTCGAATAATAAAAAGCTTATATCACTTTTCGAATCTTCAAAAATTCATTAGATTGTTTTAGATCAAGTTGTTTTGACCTCAACTTGAATTATTAATTAGGTGATATTATTTCTTTCTAGGATTTCCATTATTTCTTATTATTTTTAATGGGGACTCTCAAAGTCAATACATTTTTTGGGTTTTCTAATTTATATAATATAGGTATATATATATAGATTGAAATTTTATTCTTTTTGGGTGGTTGTATAATTCAAAAAAATGTGAAAGTTTTGTAGTGGAAAAGTGTGAGTGATGATTAGTCAACTAAGCAAAATGATCCACGCAAACAAAATTACTCTTTTTTTTACTGCGAGATGATTAATCATCTAAATATATATTTTTTATATATATTTTTGCTTTCTTTTTGTGTTCTTAAATTAGTAGGCACGTCATATTCATATGTTCACGGACAACATTGATACAAATGGACCACTTAATACATTTTTGTCTTCGAGAAGATTGGGATTTTCTTGAAAATAGGAAAGCAAGGTGAGATGCACGTTTTTATTAGAGACTATTTTAATTTCTGGCTTGAGATTCCAAGTTCGAATTTGTTTTCCAAAGATGGTAACGTTCTTACATTTTTGTATTTAAGATAAAAGAATTTTTTATTGTGTGCCTGCAATTAGGGCTGTAAACAAACCAAGCAGCTCGCGAACTATTCGGAGCTCGGCTCGAAAAAAGTTCGTTCAAGTTCGTTTAGAGAAGCTCGATAAATAAACAAACCAAACTTGAGCTTAGTAGTATTCGGCTCGTTAACTCGTGAACATGTTCGTCAAGTGATTCAGCTTGAAAAATATAAATTATTAGTAGATACAATTTATATTTATCCCCTAAAATTAATAATAATTGTATTAAATCTCTAATTAATTTTGTTTGTTATAAGAAAATAATTAATATATTTATTATTTTGAATAAAATAATTTATTTTTAAAATAAAATAATCAATATTTTGAATATAAATATAAATTTAGAAAGTTCGTGTAGGTTCGATTAGGCTCGTGAGCCTCAAAGTATTTGGTACGTAAAGTTCGAGATTCGATTCGACACTAAACAAACCAAACTTGAACACACCACTATTTGGTTCGGCTCGGTTCGATTACACCCCTACCTACAATAACTTAAAATCATGACACAACATGGTAGTGTTAACCTACAAACCCATTTTAAATAGGAACTATGGAAACATAATGAATTTGTTGTGAAAAAGTGATGAATTAAAAAAAAAATCGTCCTTATGAGATTCGAATTCAGAGTTACGAATTTGCTCATCAAAGTGTTCTAAGTCTTAATGATCTAAGGACTAGAAATGAAATCTAATTATATTTTAAAAATAAATTTTATTTTATTTTATTCAATCCTCCACTATTACATATTTAATTTATATGTATACCACATGTGACATGTACCACTTAGCTATAATTTTAAAAAAGCCAATATTTATTGGAGTAAAAACGTAAGAGCCTATATTTATATACAAAAAAGGTGAAATTTATTTGCAAACTAGGCCCAATATTATTTCTCTTGCCCAATTGGGTAACGAAAGTAGTAAGCCTATATAAGGCTTGTGTTTGGAATGTTTTATAAGTTTGACAAATTAACACTTAAATAAATAAGTAAATTTAAAGATTAAGTCGCAATGAACTCCAATCCCAGACTTCAGGCCTTAAACATTAGTCGCTTTACCGCTAGACTAACACACGCATACAAATATTTTATAAATTTATTGTCAAGAAATGTTAGTTGTATTAGGTTTGAGTAAATTGTAGATCAAATAGCCCTTTAGACTATTTTCACAGGGACTAAATTCAACAAAAAATGACTATTTGGTTCAATTGATCCTTGTATACTGGGAGTGTAATTGAATCAAGCCGAATATCACTATGCTCAAGTTTGATTTATTTATTATCGAGATAAGCCTCGAGCTTTATTTATCGAATACTTCGAGCTTCACGAGCTTATTCAAGTTTAATCGAGCCCAAATGAACTTTCGAAATTTGGATTTATGTTTAAAATATTACTGAATTATTTATCTTATCAACATCTTGAGGAATCATAAATCTAGTTTTGCAAAGGGGTTAAAGAAAATACTTTTTCTATGAGTTCATACTACTTTAATTGCTAAATAATGAATGCTAAATAATCAATATTGACAAACATAGGGAGAGAGAAAAAAGGATTTTATTCAAAGAATCGGGATGTCGTGCTTCGTTTTTTTTTCCCCTCAAAGCACATATACATTCATCTCCTTTTCTTTCTGCACACTATCTAAACAACACAAGATCACTGGATGCGCGTTTATCTTCTCTAAAATACGCTAACAAAAGTGAAGTATCGATCGATATATTTCATCAGATGTAACATATTATATCCACATCCGATGCTTGGAAATATCGATCGATACATTTCATCAGATGTAGCGTATCATATCCTCGGAGCCCTAAGCACATCCGGAGACTGGTTTGCTTAAGTCACTTTTCACACGACTAAAAATTTCTACAAAACTTTTTTTACCGAGAATCCGGGAAAAAGAAAAATAGAAAGTAAATTAGAAATCAATAATGGGTTCTCCAATGGTGAGATTTCGCTCCAATTTCCAGTTCAAATTGAATAGCTTGGCTGTGATGAACTTGAAAACTTTATTCACATTTATGTTGTATTTTGCACTGGAAAAAAATAGAGGTGCATTGAGAGCCTTTGCATACCCTCTTGCCTGTCATTTTCAAGAAAAAAAGATTGTGAGTATTTATCTTAAATTATATCACAGTTTTTTCCAATCTAATTCATGAACTATCAATTTTTGGTAAATACTACGTTAAACCGCGAACTATATTTGCACTATCAAATATTTTTTTAAACCTTGAACTATCAAATTTTGCATCAATTGAATCATTCATTTATTTTTCACCATTTGAATTTTCAATTAGTAAGACATATAATATCATCGGTTTGTATAATGTAGGTTTAAAAAAAGTTAAATACAAAGTAGCATCTAGCGAGCCACACATCAAACTTCGGAGCAAAAAAAATGAATGTACAATTGATAAAAAAATTGATAGTTCAAGGTTTAAAAAAATATTCAGAATTTAAAGTACTATATTTACCCTTTAAATAACTATATATTTACCAAAAAGACGCGGAAATTATGCAAATCTATCACCAAATAAATTTTTTGCTACTTAAAGCTGAATAGGATTGTCCGAAATTTCTGCACCCACGAAAAATTTTTCGTCCAAGAATTTTTCAACTTTTTTCAGTTTACGTCAAATTTCTAGTAATCCTACTTCATTTTTAGGTACCGAAAAATTTATCAGGTGATAGATTTGTATAGTTTTGATGTAACTAGGTATTAATTGGTCCAAAATCCAAATTGCTAGTTTAAGAACTTAACAAGTAACAAAATGCATAATTAAATTACCTGGCTTGCAATTGTCCATTGCAAAGCTATAGGAAGTTGGATAAATTCATCGAATTTGGTCCCTATAAATACTGGCACTGCAGTCTGCGATAAGAAGAAAATATATTTCAAGACATTAAACAAATTTGTTTAAAAATTTAAGGAAAAAAGGGGTAAAGGTACACAAAAAACAATGTAAGAAAACATGGAAAGGAAGTTGAAGGGTTAAAAGTAAAAATCAAATGAGTGAGTCCCCTATTTTTGTGATATTATATTACAAAATATTTTAGGAAATAAATTTGAATTTTACCTGGTTATATTTTCTGGCTTCTTGATACCATGTGATCACACTGCAATCAAGCACCACCATTATACATAAATATTAGTCTAATCTGGAATTAATCAGAAAATCACACATAATAAAGGGGTAACTGTGTCAAAATACACGGACTTTCACACATTTCTTGTTTTGCACATGAACTTACAATTTGCCTCTAAATACACGAACTTTCATTTATTTATTTTTCTAATTTTGCACATGATGGATATTTTCGGCGAATGATTCATTATAATATATTTTTGTAATGAAATTTACCTAATATCCAACTAAACCATTAGGAAGAATTCCGTTTAAGCCACGTAGACAATTCCGACTTCTACCTTAATATTCATTTGTCAATATTCATTGAGTGCAACATCAGAAAGAAATGACTGTATTTAGATGCAAGATGTTAAGTTCATGTGCAAAATAAAAATGTATGAAAATTCATGTATTTTGGTGTAATAAAATACTCTTCCAAATCTTTATATATATGTACTTGAATTTTATTTTAATTTTAGTGTGAATTTTGTGACACATGATATAGTCGCAATCGTACCTTTTTAACGTACGTCGACTGGTAAGGTCAAACATAAATAGCATAGCCACTGAATCTTTTGATGCTATGGGAATTTGATTGTGCGAAGAATCATCACCTACACATAACAAAAATGTATTGCTAAGAAAAAAGCAAAATTTTATATGACATGATATTATATGAATAAAAACTAGTAGCATCTTATTGTGAGAATTGTGAAAACTAAGAACTATGCACCCATAAAATAAGTATTCCTAATTTACAAGTAGTTCGTGATATGTTTTGTGTGGAGTTCAATAATAGTTACTTTATAGGTTTAGAACAATTACTTTATAGATTCACCGTAGAGCTTTCACAATAAAAAAATTATTTGAATCACTCTTTATATGTATAATGTAAATGTTATGCTACATACCTTACATGAGCATTGCTCATGCTTAGTCCATATTATCGTTATCTTTTTTATTTTATACATTTATTTTGATTTTAACATTTTGTAAATTGTTATTTGGATCATTAATTTTATAAGTACATAAAAATCAAAGTTCAATTTTTATTCTTTTTATTAATTATTTGAAGTTAAAGAAAAATTAAATAAATTGAGCTTTGATTTTTATATAATTTATTAAATTAATAAAATAATAATTTATAAAGTATTAAAATCAATATAAATGTATATAACAAAAATGTTAAAATGGGCAATGTTCTTATAAGGTATATAGTATAATATCTCTCTATCTCTCTCTATACAATGCCCATTAATTTTATATGGAATATGTATGAATACAAAAATTAAAATTTTCACATAAGAATTTGGACACATGATCGTGATCATAAATTCATCCAACAAAGTGAATCCAGCATATATTATCATGATTTAAAAATCGAAAATGATTCCTAGTTTATAGTTTAAAATGAGATTTATTAATTCTTTTTTCTAATTAAAATTGTCAAGTCAATGGTAGGCATGTTATGCTTGCTCACGGTGGGTAGGTGATCGGTTCTGTATATATACACAAAATAAATTGTGATATATTAGAAAAATGAAATGAAATAAGTGGTGGAGAATAGATAAAGCTTACCTCCCACGTCCCATATACTATAAGAAATCCTTGCCCCTTTCACATCCAATATTTTGTCCACGTGATTTATTCCCATGCCTGTATTTTCTTCGTCTCTTTTCGTGACCCCTGTATATTTTGTCTTCAATTTGAAGACAAATACAATTAGAAAATAATATTAATAATAAAGAAACTCACAAAAATATATCATGCTCCTAGTGATAATTAAATAAGATTATTTAATAGTCCCTCCATTCCATCAAATTAGTCTCATTCATTTTTGAGATGTTCAAAATTTTAATCCACTCTCTTAATTAGAATTATAGTATTTTTTTTTACTATAATAACATTACTCGTTATTTGTGAAAGTGTAAATAAGGCATAGAACAAATACGTATAAATTGCATCAAAGAAAAGTAATTACATTTTCTTGATTTGTGTGAAAATTGTCTCAAATTTTTTAAAAAATCAAATTGATAAATGTTCGAATTGATACAAAACCAATCATACTAGTATATATTTTTCAAAAATCGAGCCAATTTTAATAATAGGTCCAAAGGTCATATTATCAATCTAATAAGTTGATTCTTATTTGTTTTCAATTAATCTCACATGAATGATTAACTAAAAATTTAATAAAGAATTAACTAAAATCACTACTCAGAGATATACTAAACACGATTCATAATAGAGAATTTCATCAATAAATAAATAAATAAACAAAAAAATGAATTTTCTAGTCTTAAACTGATTTATTCAATCGATATCCAGTTTTCATATTTCAAATCCTAAACCAACAAAACTTGAATTAATTTTTACACGACATACATACCGATAATATTAATTACGATTCATAATAGATAATTTAATAAAAAAATAAAAATTAATAATAATAATAATAATAATAATAATAATAATAATAATAATAATAATAATAATAATAATAATAATAAAAACTAACCAGAAAACTCGTTTTGCCGATGTTGGAATCGCCAAAGAGACTAATCTTCAAAGAGACCAGATCCGACGCATCCTTCCCATAGCTGAGCCGCAACGGCAGCGCGGCGGCGGCGGGCGAGGAGGAGGAGGAGGAAGAGGAGGAGACGGCGGTGGTCGCGGCGGCGGAATTGGGAGGAAGAGGCCGGTAGGTGCCTGAGATCTTGCCGCTCCAGCAAGCCAGAAACTGGCTCCAAACCGATCGGACGTATCGGCGCAGGATAGAGATTCGCCAGAGGAGTTTCTTCTTAATGTTGAATTGAGTCCTTTTTCTGCACAGCTGCCATTGCTGCTGCTTCATCTTCTTCCCTCTAGCGATGATTATATATCTCTCTCTCTCTCGCTATTTCTCACACCGTTCCCCTCTCTCTCTCCTTGAGTGTGTTTTCTCTCTCCTCTCTCTCTAGGTGTGTGTGTGCGTGTTTTTCTCTCCCTTTAGTAGTGGGAGATGTGTGGGTGTTTTTTTGTGGGGAAGGTTATCTCTTTGGTGTGTTTTGATGCATATTTTGATGGGTGAAGGGTAAGTGGTGGGCGTCTCATTAGGAACACTGGTTGACCGATTTTGGGGGTATAATTATACAAACTAGTTACTTCCACTTATGACTATTTTTATTTTATTTCTTTATAATACGTACTCCCTCCGTCCCGCGAAGCATGACACGTTTGAGTTCGGCACGGGAATTAAGGAATTGTAGATTAGTGTTTTAAGTGTGTAATTAATAAAGTATAAAATTGATAAAGTAGGAGAGAGAAGATAATAAAAGTGATAAAGTAGGTGAGAGAATATAATAAAGGTGATAAAGTAGGAGAGAGAATGTAATAATTATTGACAAAAAAGGAAACGTGTCATGCTTCGTGGGACAACCCAAAATGGAAAGTGTGTCATGCTTCACGGGACGGAGGGAGTACTATATATTACTATTTATTATGGAGTATTTAGAAAGTGAGAGTTGGGAATTGTGAAAGCCTAACTAAATATGGATGGTTTTAATCATTAATGGTTAGTATTATTGTTATTGTCCCACGTGGTCTTAGCTGTTGAATCGGTAGAATTTGTTGGGTAATCTCTTCGTTTCAAAATGTCTAACACAAAAATTTAGGTACGACTGAGTTCATGTCTATTACTCTCTTCGTCCCACTCTAATAAATTCATTTCTTTTGGATACGAAAATTAAAAAAATTTACTTTTTAAAAGAAAAGTGGTAGTAAAATGATGTAGTCCACATCAAATTAAGTATAACTTTTTTACCCCCAAAAAATGAGCTTATTGAAATGGGACATCCCAAAAAGAAAAATGAACACATTGGAATGAGACGGAGAGTTTATTAAATAACACAAAAATTTAGGTACAACTGAATCCTGTATAATTGAGTTGATCCGCAATCAAATCTTAACATGTAGTATCATGATTTAAATATGTATTATGACTCAAATCGTATATATACATGACATTGTTCAATTATATAAGTGACAATGTAACATTTTAAAATATTATAATGTCATTTTCAATCTTATAGTGTCATTTAAAATATTATAGTGTCATTCACAGGAAATGTCATTTATATTTATGAATAGTGTCAATTATACACAATGTCATTTATACACAGTGTCATTTGTATAACAGAATAGTGTCAATTACAAGCAATATCGTTTGTAAAACAGAATGATGTCATTTACATAATTTGAGTTAGGATGCAGGTTTGGTTCAGGATGTGAGTCGGAGTCTGAGTACGGGTGATAACACTCATGTTTCCATGGTTTTTAATGTTCTTACGATGTTAATTTTATAGGAAATTGAGTGTTTGATGATTGTTTTGTGCTTAAATTGCTTTATATTGTGAAATATGTTACTTGCTCGTACTTTGATGAATTTTACAGAAATATGAAGTTCGAATTTGGACTGTTGATCTTAATGAAAGTTGTAGTTCGTCTCGATACGAGTTCGTAGGCGCAAACGGTTCGCAAATACGAGTTCGGACGAGAAAGATATGGCCGAAACAAGAAAGTCGCGCGCAGCAGTGAATAGTGCCCGACGGGAATTTCCGAATTTTCGGGATTTTGTGGGATTTTCGGATTTTATCAGTATTTTCGAGCTGTATACTGTATTTATCCCCTGTGCCTATATATAGGTCCTCTTTTGACCTATTCAGGGTTCCTTTTTCAGTTCCCAACTTTTATTTTTCAATTTCATAGCTTTAGAATTTATTGCTTTCCAGTTTTTATTGCTTGGATTGGATTTTCACAAGATTGAAGATTCAAGCTGCTACAATCGTTCTTATTCAGTTTTTTTATATAATTCAGTTTTTATTATTGCTTTCTTTTTAATATGTTTATGCTTTCTTTTGCTATGTCTGGGTAGTTTCGTTTAGCTGATTCTAGGGTTTGTAAATAGTTGATTGAATTTATGCGATTTATTTGTTAATAGCTTTGTGCCTTCCAGTTTATGATTCATAATTCATGGTGCTTAATTTCTTGTGAATTATCTGATCAATAGTTTGCATGTGTAGCTATTCGGTTTGAGACCTAGCGGAGATAACTGTTTAGCGGATTCAGGAATGTATGATATGATTTTAACCTTGAGACCTAGCGGAGATAGGTGGATCATAGGGAGCTATTCTTAGGAGCTATTGGGAGTTAGTAGATTTTCTTGAGACCTAACGGAGATAGATAATTTACTAATTTACGATCGTTGCTGCTCTAGCGAGAGTGATTGATTAATTAAGTGATCTCTCATCATAACTGGATTAAATTGGTACATAGGATTAATAGATTAATTGCATAGATTTAGTTAATGTTTTTACTGCCCTAGGATCAGTTGTCTTTTATTAATTGAGTTTTCTATCCTATTTTATTTGGTTTGTTTTGATTTAAGTTATCTACTTCATTCTTTTTTGTGATTGCCTGAATATTACTAGGGTTTAGTTAGGATTACTTAAGGTGATTCGTCATAATAGTCCATGTGGATACAATACTCTGTTTGCTGTTTATGTGCTACAATTATACTGTTTAGTTGCAGTTTTTGTTGCTATAATAATAGTGATCAACTTTTTTTTTCGAGTCAACCCGGTTGTACCTAAAACCACCTCATTAAAGAATACCATTCTTCAATAATATTGAACCTGCCTCGCAAGAGTGTCTTCTATAAAAGTGTGTATTACTTCTTATGTTCTTAATGTTCATATTTAAATCTTCAATTCCCAATAAATATATACTTAGTTAGAAAGGATATTTCATGCAATGAATATAAAAAAGCATCGTCTATGCTGTTGGATGAGAGATAAATGGATAATTGATATATTGATTGTATATATTGAGAAATAGATTTTTGATGGTCGATTATGCAAATATTTCAAATCAATAAAAACTCGTAAATTGTAACTCTAATAGACTTAAATTATTATGTAGTAATATAATTTTTTAATGTATTTTATATTTATAGTATGTTTATATTTTGGGCCTCCACAATAAAAAAAAATTGGATCCGTCCCTGCAATTATGAATTATGAAATTAAAAAATTATCATAAATTTCTTAAAGATATACCGTTAGAAAAACTTCCAATATATCTTCAATATATATGTAGTACAACAACGCACTTACGATTAATTTCAATTAACTAAGTTTTTAATTTTATTTTGTTTGTTTCTTGTGCCGAACTTCTCATAATGTAAGATATTTATGGGATATATTTTTTTAATCCCAATTTAGCAAAACCAAACACAAACTTTTACTAATAATAATGACGAGGTCGACCACCATGACAAAGTTTAGAATCTTTCAATGTTGGGAGCCGTACGTCGGCTTAGAATCAAAATTTTCTTCTAAAAAATGCCACGTGTACGTGTTATAAAACATATAGTATATCATTTTTATTTTTGTGTCGGAAATAAAATAATTAAATTGTCACATAGTTCGTGGGAGGAGAACAATTTTGAGGATGTCGGCTTGTAATTATGTAATGAACAACCGGCGCAAAATGTGGATCAAACAATAGTCAATAGAGATGCCTAATTCCTTATCAATCAAATGTACCAAACCTCTATTGTGTTCACATTCATGAACAAGTAATGTATATGTAAAATTTTTATCAACTCTTTGATCATAAAGATTTACTATTTACGGTAGGCATATTATTTTAATAGATAAATGCATATTTGGGTTCGAATTCTGTAAGACGTGAAAATTTCATTTTTTTTTTTTTTAGTGTAGTTAATTTTACGGTAACCTTACACGTCAGTGCAGTGTTCTAAATTCTCACGATGAGATATGGTTTTCACAATAACCAACCCCTAAAATATAAATTAAGAACTATTTTCAGATCTTAGATTATGAAGATTTATGGTGAGTTCATCAATTTAGTGTATGAATTTCAGAACCATTTTTTGTAGTGTATTGAGTTCAAATTCTATAGAGAGCAAAAACTTTAATTTTTGAATTCATATATTTTCTCAGAGAATTCATACATATTCCAAAGAGGATTCATAGTCTGTGGTTCATATTTTATAAGAGCTTTGTAACCTAATATACAGGGAAATATTTGGCTACAAACTCTTTTTAAAGTACAAATTCCGAACTCATGAATTGTATGGAATGTGTGTGAATTTACTGTGAAAATTATATGAATTCAAACACTGAAATTTTCACTCTCTATAAGATTCAAACCCAGAACTATTAATTCATCTAACAAATTGATAAATCAATTGTAGATTTTCATGATCTAATATTTAAAAATAATTCGTGCTTCATATTTTAAAATAAGTTTTTATTTTAATTAGCTCATCTATATACACATATTATATGTACGATACGCTTTACATAATTTTGTTAATTATTTATGAAAATCTAGAAAAAATTGTGATTGTTAGCTATTTCTATACGAAACTTGCAAAATCCATATCTTGATGTCTTGAGCCATATGTCTCTGTAAACCACACGAAAACGATGAATTGTACCAAACAAACATTATGCACATTTTCAACTTAATGAAGTTTTGTGGAATCTAAAGTCTTTTTGTACAGAAATAAAAATTTATTTAGTGTGCATAGAAGATAATAAATTTTCACCATATGTAAAAAAGTCTTCGCCCTTAGTGATATGTGCTCCCTCTGTCCCGTTATAAGTGGCTTGTATTCCATTTTGGGATATCCCACTATAAGTGGCCTTTTTCACAAATGGAAATTTTTAACTCTTAAAAAATTGTAGACCCTATCATTTTTAACCAATTTACACCTTCTCCTTAATTTTCGTGCCAAAAAGTTTTGAACCATTTATAGTGGAACGGAGGTAGTAGTTTTAATCAAACTCTGAAATTGTTCTTATTTTATCATTTATAGGCATTCGTACCTTACTAAGGTACACATAAAGTACACTAAACCAATTTCTCAATTAAAAAAAGGAAAAACAAAATAAAAGAAAAGGAAAGAGAGAAAGTACAGTACCAAAAATCCCGAGTAAAAATTTAAAATTCTCACCTTTATTAAGTTATAATGAAAAATGCTCACTTTTAGAAAATTATTGTGTTTATGCCCAAATTGACTAAATTACCCTTAATGTCTCAATCAACGTACTTGCAAAACAATAATAGTCTGTTTTCGGAAAAGTAGGTTGCCGCCTACTTTTTTCGGTCGACAACCTACTTTTTCTTGTAGCAAATTAGAAATTTCAATAAAAAAGTAGCTATTCGGCCGAAAAATGAGGTTGTTGTCTGGACGATAACCTACTTTTTCGATAGCAGACAATTTTTTCTTACATATTTGTATTTCTATCAGAATAGTGTAAAACTTCACACAAAAAATGATGCAGAACCATCAATATCCAAGAACAATTTTGACTCTTCACTTTAATTTGAGCATATGATCAAGTTTTTTCTAAAAGTGGACATTTTTAATTAGAATCTATAAATGTTTTTTACCCATGAACACAATCATTGTCACACCCCAATTCTTGAAGGAATAAACTATAATCGGGTTGCGACTAAAATCATAGAAATGAACAAGGGAAGGACCTTGTGAAATTCAAATAATAGGATAAGAAGTCGGGCAACGCCCTTTGAGTGAAGAAAGACATAAATCAACTGATAGTAATCAATTAATAACATTCTAAATCTTAGGATCACAAGTTTGGTTTCATGCTTCTGATAACCAATATTAAATAACATAGTGCTAGAGTTGAGAGTCTACGCTCGATAAGAAACATAATTCATAATTTAACATAAAGGTTTTAAGATAGAGAAACATAAGACAAATAAGAGCTAATGCAACAGCGGAAGACAAAATACGGAGTTGAACCCTAGCCTCAGCTCTGCCCCGTCAGCACCGACCAATCAACCTGAAAACATTTGAAAGTAATTTTGGGCTAAGTACTAATGTACTTAGTGGGCTAGCATTTTTATAAACATTTCATAATCATAAGAGCAGTTTATCCAATTATACATGACATGACTTAGAAGGTTTTTAAATTGAAATAACTTCTAAGCATGCTAAAAACATTTTATTATATTGCGCGCAATTGTCACACTCCCTTTCCGTTACTCGCTGTGATCCCGGACCTTTTAGCCACCGACGGATCCATTACTCCTGCTTTACTTGAACTGAGGGCGTAACCCAGTCAAGTTCCCATTTGGGACCCAATGCTCCGGAACACATCCCGTCGAGCACCCTTATAACGCCTCATACATGATTAGTGCCCGATGGAGATCAACCCACCAGGTCAGCTAATAGGTGTACACAATTCTCAAATAACGTGTTAGGTCAAGAGAGAACCTCGATCGATTCATTGTTGCGAGCCTTAAACAGAGCAGAGTGCACAAAATATTTTATCGGATAAACAGTTTTCATTTCATTGAAACATTTAAGCTCAATAGCTAAACCATACATTTGGAAAATAAGCCCACCTGATTAGGCAATGCCTGTCGTTTAATCTTAACTCTGAATCGGTATAGCAGTGCTAATCCTCACGATCCACAAAGCCTACAAGAAATCTATAATCTTAATAGGTCTCATGAATCAAATCTTAAAGTCTTAGTGGGTGCACTTAACTACTATGATTCATCACGCCGGGTTTTCAAAATTTAATAGATAATAATTGAAAACTAAATTGCTGAGCTAAGGACACCAACAATATCCTTACTCAATTTTCTTGGGTAATTGGATTTAATGAAAATCAATTTAAATCATGAGTACTTTTATTTGCAAAAATGCATATGCAAATTTATTTCAGGCTTAATCATATAATAAGTAATCACACTTAACATATGCACATAATAATAATGTAATATTATTATGCAAATTATTCTTTAAAATAATTAATCAAGCTAATTAAATCTAATTAATTAATATAAGTGTAGTCTATTTAATTAATAGAAGGCAGCCTAAAATTTTAAATAAATAAAGGCCCAACTATTAATTAAAACTGAGTCCATGTTGAATAAATAAAATTAGCCCAATTTCAAATTAAAAATCGGCCCATAACTAATTAAATAAACTGAGCCCAATACTGACTTGGCCCAAGCAAATAAAAGAAATCGGCCCAATAGCAGCACTAGCCCAATTTCAAGCCCACCCAACTCAAACCTAGCCCAAAACTCCCTCCCCCCTTCTTCTCCCCATCAGCCGCGCCCCCATTCCCTCTCACTCTCTTTCTCTCTTCACGCCAAACCCCCTTCTCTCTCTCTCGCGAATTTCCTCCGGCGGAAATCCGCCACCGCGATTCTACCTCCGGCGATAGCAGCCCCAGCCGCCACCGCTCCTCCCTCTCTCTCGTCTCTCACACACCCATCTCTCGACTCCGGCAGTCGACGGCAGCAGCAGCGAAGAGCCGGCCACCACCGCCTCCAACCCTAGATCGAGCTTCAATTTCCGGCATCGACGACGCCACACACGACTCCGCCTCCGCCCCATCTCTCTCTCTGACCTTGCCGCCCCACTCCCTCTGTTTCAGCCGGAAAGCAGCAGCAGTAGCTATCCGCCACCGCCGCGCTGAACTCTCCACTCCCTCTCCGGCGAGAAGCCGCCGCCATCCATCGGCGTCGCGGCCACCACGCCACCGCCGACAGCAGCGGGCAGAGCCGCCTTCCTCCCTCACATGACTCTGTCTCACTCCCTCCTCCACTCACTCCGGCCGCCGAGTCAGACGACATCAACGACCACCGTCTCACCTCTCTTCCATCGCCCTCGACCGAGTAGCAGCGGCAGGGCTGCCACTGCCACGGCCCCTCCACCGACTCGACTCCCACATCTCAACATGACACATATACGCACTATCCAAGACTCGATACAGTAAGTTCGAAATCAAAGGAAAAACAAAGCCTCAAGACTCGACTTTTATTCTTCTTCAAACACATTGATGCTTTCAATATAAATATGCACAGGTTATATCATATATGTATATTCGTAATAAAGTTCATTTTCAGAGACTCATTGAATTGGTGTATGCTTGTGATTCCTGTTTGGTGAAGTTTGTAGAGAAGGCGAAATATGTGCTTAAATCATAGTGTAAAATGAAATACTCAAGAGTGTTCAAAGCTGAAACCTTAAATGAAATGGGGTGTTTGTTTATTGGTCTGTCGTCTGCGAAAATGGTGATGAAGAGATTTGTTGAATGTGATGAAGAAAGTGAATGAGGAATGATATTTTATAGGAGAATTGAAGCATGCGTGAAGGATTGAAAAGAGGGAGGTGAGCATTGAAAAATTTACCCAAAATCCCTGAGATTAGGGGATTTTGTATGACTTGTAGGAGTGGCGCATGGGGTGAGCTGCGTAGCTGTTGTTGTTGCTGTTGTACTTGGGTTGGGAGTATTGGCATAAAGAGAAATGGGGTTGGGCTTGGCTATGGATTAAATGCTAAATAAATATATCAACTAACCTTAGCTAAAAGGCCCAAATAAAAAAAAAAATAACTATCAAGCCCAACACAATTAAATAGTTAAAATCCAACATAAACTTAAATTAAATCATGTACACATAAATACTTAATCATGGAGATAAATCACATATGATCACTTTAAATAATATGAAATGCATAAATATTTGAATACATGAATTTTTCAAAAGATTTTGTAAATCATTTTGTTGGCATTAAAAATAAATTCATTTTATTTCCCGGCATAAATTAGTTAATCTAAGCTTAAAATAAATTCTAAACTTAATATAAATGGGCGGGGCGTTACATCCCTCCCTCCTTATAAAAATTTCGTCCTCGAAATTGCATATCTGGGTCATCTAGTTTAGATACTAGACTTTCATTCCACTCAACTCTTATGCGGCACTAAATCATATACGGCCTTAGCTTTCTAATAGTGCGACATTGTTTAGCATACTAGAAAATTTTCCTCAAAATCTGGTACGTCGTTATATCGTGGAAGGTTGTCTCGTCCTTTCCTGAAGATTGAAGAGGGATCATTCTCTTGTTAAAAAGTATCGTGGCGCTGACTTGAGTAAGTCAACCAATTCGAGGATTGCATCAAATTCTATCATAGGAATAACATGTAAGTATGTCTAAATGTTTCAGCGCCTATATCGAGCTCTGAGTTCGCGGTGACGTCCTTAGTAGCAGTCTTTCATCGTCAGTTGTACTAATTTCTAACGTTGTTATGGACGATTGTGGCGTCAATTCTAATATCTTACAAGCAGCATATGAAATGAAAGAATATGATACTCCAGTATTGAATAGAGCTATAATTGACATGTCGACAACATTAATCGTACCTGCCACGTTTCCGTGATCTCCTGCTGCTTGGTGTTGGTTAATGGCATAGGCCCTAGCGTATTGTGGTTGCCCCTGATTTCCTCTAGGACCTTGGTTTTGTCGCTGTTGGTTCCCGGGATTTTGTTGTTGGGGTGCTCCACCTCCCTTCTTTGGGCAATTCGAGACATAATGCCCGGCCTCTCCGCAGTTATAGCAGACGTTCATTCCTTTCAGACATTCTCCCGGATGGAGTTTTTGACATTTTGGGCAAGGAGTTTGAACCATTGCTTGAGGTTGTGGATTCTGATGTTGGTTCCGATTTTGATTCGCCACCCATGGTTTCTTCCCATTTCCAATGTTTCCACCAGTTCCTTCATTCCATTTTCGCTTTCCCTTACTACCATCTTGAGATGGTACAAATCCAGACTGTTCGGGGGATTTTCCTTTTTCCCTTGGCAACAATGACTCAATAGTGAGGGCTCTGCTCAATGTCTGCGCGTATGTGAGACCCCCTTGACTTGCTAGGGAAATCGCTATCTCGTGACGCAGTCCGTTTCTGAACTTCTCTGCGCGTTTCTCATCACTGTCCACCAACGTCGGAGCATATCTTGATAGCTGATTGAAGGCCCTGTCGTACTCAGTCACAGTTCCCGTTTTCTGTCTCAGATTCCAAAACTCATTCTGTTTCTTCTGTCGGTAACATCCTGGTATATATTTCTCATACAATTCAGCCTTGAATTCTTCCCATGTGAAATTCTCCCACTGTTCGTCAGTCATAGTCCGCCTTACTGACTCCCACCAAAAGTCAGCTTCGTCCACCAACTGATAAGTTGCACATGCCACTTTCTCCTCATCATCACAACGGATGTAGTTGAAGATCCGTTCTATTGCCCTAACCCATTTCTCGGCATCCGCAGGTTCGCCCAATCCATCAAACGTTGGAGGTTTTTCCTTGCGAAACTTTTCCTCGGCTGTGCGATTTGGTGCTACTTGTGGAATAGGCTCTTCGGGTACAAATCCCCTACCGCGCCCACGGCCACGTCTGCGCCCTCTACCACGCCCTCTTGGTGCACCTTCCATTCTGATTGACGGACGAGAATCAACAGAAGAAAAGACCCATTCGGCATACATACATACATATATAGATATACATGAGATATATCACTTCTATGGTGTAACCATGTGAAAGACTAGTTCTATGTGGAAACTAATCTAAACTTAAATGGAATAACTTAAGTGAAACCTTAATCTCATGACATTTCTTCTACGTTATAACATATCTATGTTAAACGTTGCTATCTTATCATTTCTTACTTAAATCGATCAAGCGGAGCTTTCACGACTAACATTTCTAAAGTATCCTTGGGTAGTACTCAAACGGTTTGTAAGAGACTCATCATTCATATCGTAACATAAAACTTTTCATTCATTTAATCATTTGTTTCTTTTGGAACTTTTAAACATATGGACAATAAATGCCCCTTTCATAAAATTTTTCTTAAGCCGGAAAGATTAATGGAATCTGACTCGACCATAAATTCATTGATTCGTTAAGGGCTCGGGTAGTCCCAAACACGACATACATACATACATTGGTTATATGAGTTAAAGGCTCAAAATAACAATATGAAAGGGATAAGCAATTCATATAACATCATCCATTGAAAGCGCGCACTTCTTAAAAACTTTGAAAGGATTTAAAATCATTGAAATTTTTAAGTCGTACCTTTTGTTGCGACAGTGTGACGGCGAGCTGAGGGTCAACAAAATTTTCTTAGAAGCCTAGAGGTACTATTCTAGACTCGACATTAGGAGCTTACGGTTATCAGAGACATGAAAGAAAACTTATGCTCTGATACCATTCTGTCACACCCCAATTCTTGAAGGAATAAACTATAATCGGGTTGCGACTAAAATCATAGAAATGAACAAGGGAAGGACCTTGTGAAATTCAAATAATAGGATAAGAAGTCGGGCAACGCCCTTTGAGTGAAGAAAGACATAAATCAACTGATAGTAATCAATTAATAACATTCTAAATCTTAGGATCACAAGTTTGGTTTCATGCTTCTGATAACCAATATTAAATAACATAGTGCTAGAGTTGAGAGTCTACGCTCGATAAGAAACATAATTCATAATTTAACATAAAGGTTTTAAGATAGAGAAACATAAGACAAATAAGAGCTAATGCAACAGCGGAAGACAAAATACGGAGTTGAACCCTAGCCTCAGCTCTGCCCCGTCAGCACCGACCAATCAACCTGAAAACATTTGAAAGTAATTTTGGGCTAAGTACTAATGTACTTAGTGGGCTAGCATTTTTATAAACATTTCATAATCATAAGAGCAGTTTATCCAATTATACATGACATGACTTAGAAGGTTTTTAAATTGAAATAACTTCTAAGCATGCTAAAAACATTTTATTATATTGCGCGCAATTGTCACACTCCCTTTCCGTTACTCGCTGTGATCCCGGACCTTTTAGCCACCGACGGATCCATTACTCCTGCTTTACTTGAACTGAGGGCGTAACCCAGTCAAGTTCCCATTTGGGACCCAATGCTCCGGAACACATCCCGTCGAGCACCCTTATAACGCCTCATACATGATTAGTGCCCGATGGAGATCAACCCACCAGGTCAGCTAATAGGTGTACACAATTCTCAAATAACGTGTTAGGTCAAGAGAGAACCTCGATCGATTCATTGTTGCGAGCCTTAAACAGAGCAGAGTGCACAAAATATTTTATCGGATAAACAGTTTTCATTTCATTGAAACATTTAAGCTCAATAGCTAAACCATACATTTGGAAAATAAGCCCACCTGATTAGGCAATGCCTGTCGTTTAATCTTAACTCTGAATCGGTATAGCAGTGCTAATCCTCACGATCCACAAAGCCTACAAGAAATCTATAATCTTAATAGGTCTCATGAATCAAATCTTAAAGTCTTAGTGGGTGCACTTAACTACTATGATTCATCACGCCGGGTTTTCAAAATTTAATAGATAATAATTGAAAACTAAATTGCTGAGCTAAGGACACCAACAATATCCTTACTCAATTTTCTTGGGTAATTGGATTTAATGAAAATCAATTTAAATCATGAGTACTTTTATTTGCAAAAATGCATATGCAAATTTATTTCAGGCTTAATCATATAATAAGTAATCACACTTAACATATGCACATAATAATAATGTAATATTATTATGCAAATTATTCTTTAAAATAATTAATCAAGCTAATTAAATCTAATTAATTAATATAAGTGTAGTCTATTTAATTAATAGAAGGCAGCCTAAAATTTTAAATAAATAAAGGCCCAACTATTAATTAAAACTGAGTCCATGTTGAATAAATAAAATTAGCCCAATTTCAAATTAAAAATCGGCCCATAACTAATTAAATAAACTGAGCCCAATACTGACTTGGCCCAAGCAAATAAAAGAAATCGGCCCAATAGCAGCACTAGCCCAATTTCAAGCCCACCCAACTCAAACCTAGCCCAAAACTCCCTCCCCCCTTCTTCTCCCCATCAGCCGCGCCCCCATTCCCTCTCACTCTCTTTCTCTCTTCACGCCAAACCCCCTTCTCTCTCTCTCGCGAATTTCCTCCGGCGGAAATCCGCCACCGCGATTCTACCTCCGGCGATAGCAGCCCCAGCCGCCACCGCTCCTCCCTCTCTCTCGTCTCTCACACACCCATCTCTCGACTCCGGCAGTCGACGGCAGCAGCAGCGAAGAGCCGGCCACCACCGCCTCCAACCCTAGATCGAGCTTCAATTTCCGGCATCGACGACGCCACACACGACTCCGCCTCCGCCCCATCTCTCTCTCTGACCTTGCCGCCCCACTCCCTCTGTTTCAGCCGGAAAGCAGCAGCAGTAGCTATCCGCCACCGCCGCGCTGAACTCTCCACTCCCTCTCCGGCGAGAAGCCGCCGCCATCCATCGGCGTCGCGGCCACCACGCCACCGCCGACAGCAGCGGGCAGAGCCGCCTTCCTCCCTCACATGACTCTGTCTCACTCCCTCCTCCACTCACTCCGGCCGCCGAGTCAGACGACATCAACGACCACCGTCTCACCTCTCTTCCATCGCCCTCGACCGAGTAGCAGCGGCAGGGCTGCCACTGCCACGGCCCCTCCACCGACTCGACTCCCACATCTCAACATGACACATATACGCACTATCCAAGACTCGATACAGTAAGTTCGAAATCAAAGGAAAAACAAAGCCTCAAGACTCGACTTTTATTCTTCTTCAAACACATTGATGCTTTCAATATAAATATGCACAGGTTATATCATATATGTATATTCGTAATAAAGTTCATTTTCAGAGACTCATTGAATTGGTGTATGCTTGTGATTCCTGTTTGGTGAAGTTTGCAGAGAAGGCGAAATATGTGCTTAAATCATAGTGTAAAATGAAATACTCAAGAGTGTTCAAAGCTGAAACCTTAAATGAAATGGGGTGTTTGTTTATTGGTCTGTCGTCTGCGAAAATGGTGATGAAGAGATTTGTTGAATGTGATGAAGAAAGTGAATGAGGAATGATATTTTATAGGAGAATTGAAGCATGCGTGAAGGATTGAAAAGAGGGAGGTGAGCATTGAAAAATTTACCCAAAATCCCTGAGATTAGGGGATTTTGTATGACTTGTAGGAGTGGCGCATGGGGTGAGCTGCGTAGCTGTTGTTGTTGCTGTTGTACTTGGGTTGGGAGTATTGGCATAAAGAGAAATGGGGTTGGGCTTGGCTATGGATTAAATGCTAAATAAATATATCAACTAACCTTAGCTAAAAGGCCCAAATAAAAAAAAAATAACTATCAAGCCCAACACAATTAAATAGTTAAAATCCAACATAAACTTAAATTAAATCATGTACACATAAATACTTAATCATGGAGATAAATCACATATGATCACTTTAAATAATATGAAATGCATAAAGATTTGAATACATGAATTTTTCAAAAGATTTTGTAAATCATTTTGTTGGCATTAAAAATAAATTCATTTTATTTCCCGGCATAAATTAGTTAATCTAAGCTTAAAATAAATTCTAAACTTAATATAAATGGGCGGGGCGTTACAATCATAAACTTATATGCATCAAATTCAATAAACAAAAATCTCACTTTAAGAGAAAGGAAAACAATAAAATCTACTAAATGCCACATAAAGCCCATGTACACAGGCCCAAGCCTAATATTGAGAACACTAATAATCCTTACATAGTTATTTTATAAAATAAAATATAAGATTAGTAGATTATGAAAATAGTTTTTATTTTAAGATTACTATGATATAACTTCCAAAAAAATTACTTTCTCCATCATATCCCTCAAATATTTATCTCTTTGAAAATGACATGATCCCAAAATTAAGGAGAAAGAAATTTGTATTAGTTTTAATATGAATTTGTAAATAGTAAAAAAATAGAATTTAAAATATTATGTAAATTTATTTAATTTTTAGTAAAATGAGATTGACTTAAATTATTTATTTTACAATTATTATTATACTATATATTCTCAAAATGAGATTGATTTAAATTATTTATTTTATAATAATTATTATAATATATATTTAATTATTATTATACAATACTCCTTAAATTGATAATATTGTTATATTTAAATTAATATAATTTTTTTTTATTACCAATCAATCTAACTCATAAATGAACATTTTTGCATTGCATGGAAAGATGTACTAATAGTAAATGATATGGTGGCGACTACAATTTTTAAACTTTATAATAGTTTTCCACTTTTCCTCTTGAGTTGAGAAAAAGGAACTTGGGATTTAACTCGATCACTCAAAATACAAAAGTGGAGAATACTACTATAATTACAATAATATACACCTCTTCTAAATTACATTTCTTCTTTTCCTTCTCTCAAATAATTTCCTATTATGTTGTACAAACGGTATCGCACACGAGATTCTCCATCGCCAAACATGTTTCAATCTCGTATTTTATTTCACGCTCAAAATGCACGCGCACGTCAGAATGAAACACGAGACGAAAACACGATAGAAAATAGAGGATTCGAACGTCGACAGCCACCCCACCCCACCCCTTAACTGCTCTGTCCATCACATACTTGGCTCGGATGCCTCTTACTAGAATCCCCACTATTCTTCCTAAACAACTCCTTGATCTCAGTCTCTTTCTTGTCAACGAAATCTATGAGGTTCTTGAAGCTCGTCGTGGGGAGGATGCGCCTGCTCGGACGCGCGGGCTCAGCCACCTCGATGTTCTGCTGCACCACCTGGGTGCTGTATCGGCTAAACTGCCAGCAAACCCTGCAGAAGAAGATGAGCAACGCGAGGAAGCAAGCGATGCCGCAGATGAGGAAGAGGCCCCAGAAGCTCTTGAGCGAGAGGCGGCTGTCGTCGATGGGGTTCGTTTGGACGGAGCATGAGTCCTTCGACAGCCATTTGTCGTGGATCCTTTGCAGCTCCCCGTTCTCGGAGAGCTGCAGGATAGCAGTCGAGAGGTCGATCGCGAGTGGCGAGTCCCGTTGGAACGCCTGTGCAAGCATCGGTGGTGTTAGGTCAGGTAAATTTTAGGGGTGAGCATTCGGATTTCTGTTAAAACCGACCGAACCGAAAAAACCTCAACCGATTTGTTAATTTTGTTTTAAAATAATTAACTTATTTAAATTAAATTAATACTATATATAATTCGAATTCCGGATATTTTGTCACTCTTAATGAGGTTAGAAACCGAACCGAACCAAATCAAATCGAACGAAACGAGAACAACCGCGATAAGAAAGTACTTACAAATCCCCATCCGCTCTTGGTGAACTCCCTCCCGACAATGCTGAATTGGCACTTTGTGCTGGCGAGGAAGAGCTCGACGTAAGGAAGCTCGTCGACAATGGCAGCGACGCCGCCCTGGTTCGGGCCCTTCTGAAGGTAATGAATGTAGTCATCTTGGCTCTTCATCACCCGGATCCTTGATTCGGCTATGTTTAGCTCGTTGACGAGGTAGTTATACGCAAACGACCCGTCTTGGATACCGATAGGGTCGGAGCTCGAGATCAACGAGTCGATTCCTTGAACTCTCGAAGAGAGCTGTTGCACGGTGAGGATGGATGTCAAGCTAGCTGTGTAGCTTGAGTTGATGATCAACACCACAAAGAGCCACAAGATCAAGACGAGACGCCCCAGCGTGCTCACCGTGTTCTCTCCTACATAAAGTCGACTCCGGTCAAATTTAACCATCGTAGAAAAGACACGGTGAAAGCGTAGATTGGCGAGAAACACTTACTATGTGCGAAAAACATCGTTGAGAAGCTAAACCTGAAACAGTAAGATGTGAAATGAGTGACATTGCTCATAAAATCAAGAACATAAAATCAAACGAAAGCAACTACCAAGGTGAGTTTGGGATAATCTTAGGGTTTAGGGTTTAAGGTTTAGGGTCGGATACGTGTAAACTTGCTCCCTCGTCTCAATTCATCGCTTTCCGATAGTCATATTGGATGCATTCATCGAAGTGAAACAGAGTGGGGGGAATACTAACCAGAAAACTGTCATGATTTGTTGCCTTGGAGGGCCGCGGAACTCAGTATTTATCCGATGCTCGAGAATCCAAACGACAGTTCCGACAAAGAGGAAGAAGATGCCGGTGACACCCCACATTTGCCAAGTGAACGGCATGAGGAACGACCACGGCTTGGATTTGACCTGCTTGACAGGGGCGAGCACGACAAGGCCGGATTCCATGAAAGGCTGCGTGAAGTCCACCATCCTCGTCCTGTTTGTCGTGATAGTCACGTCCCCGACTGCTGCATCGTATTTCTGCACATACAAAGTAAATCAGTCACACGGAGAGACAGAGGAGCTCATAAGATCATCTCTATATATATGGAATGCCTCAGTTTCGTATTGGGAATAGAATTGAACGACGAACACTCACATTCTGTGCTACGTCGTTCACAAGATTGCCAAACGAAGGGTTCCGTTTACCATCTCCGTACATGATATATTGGTGAGGGACGGCATAAGGAAGCAAGTCGACAGCAGCTTCAAACACGTCGATGCAGTAGCCTCTGGCCCCCAACGGCCCTTTATCTTTCGTCACAACATCCGGATACGTGATCCTGTAAGGCACAGCAATCTGCAAGGGCTTCCCGTTGTTCGGAAACACCCATCCTCGAGGCTTCACCGTAGTTTCTCCCGGCCATAGGACACTATAGAGACGCTGGTCGCTCTTGTTTGCTCGGTCTGCATACAGTTTCTCCGGAGGAACGACGGACAGACCTGAGTGGTTCGACCAGTAACCAATCCTCCGGATTCCAGTCCCACCGATGTTGAGAATATCGTATGCAGGGCGGACCAAGTTCTTGCCCGAGTCGAACTGAACCTGTCCGCTCACACCGGTGAAGTTAGACGAAGTGAGGAGCTGCAGCAGCTTCGGGCCTTGGTCGAAGATCTGGAGGGACGTCAAATGGAGGGCGCTTCCTTTGGCGTCGCGCAGCTTCGGATCCTCCGAGAAGCTGATATTCTCACCGGCACGAAAGAAAGCATCAAGCGCCCGGGCTACCATCCACACGGAATCGTAAGCATACAGAGCATACGAATTGAACTTCGGGTACTCTTTGTTCTTGATCTTCCCCCATCGAGAGCTGAACCTCGTCTTGAGATCAGAATCCGGCGTGTGGTGGCGAAGCATGAGAACGCCCTGCAGAAGATCCGCGGTTTGAGGATCCATCATTTCCGTGGAATCCAGAACACAAGGAAGCCAATCAGTAGCAATCCAAACATAGCTCTTGCTCATCATCCCGAGCCTGTTTGCAACTGAGAATATATCGAGGCCGGAGTCAGGATTCACGTGCACGACATAAACACGCGACTCCATCAGGTTCACCTCGACCAGCAAGTTGTCAATGTCGCTCCTGGGAGCACCCGGGGTGAAGGCGGCCTTGTAAGAGATCCTGGCACGCTTCTTTGACAGGGCGTCGCCCAGTACAGAAATGCCGTTCCTGCCATTGTCATCGTCCACGAAGATGGCAATCACTTCTCGCCACTCGAAGTACTCCACCAGATCAGCAATCGCGTACATCTGGTAGTGATCATTAGTCACGCCCCGAAGGAAGTAGGGATACTGCAGGGCCGAGAGGGTGGGGTCCGTGGCAAATGAGATGAGCGGGATGTGAAGCTCGTTCGTAACGTGGGAGATCACATGCGCTATCCCTGACGACTGCGGACCGAGCGCTGCAACAACTTGCTTCGACATAATCTGCATGGCTACATGAGTAAGGATACCCTGTCAAAGATTTTCCTCATTTATGTCTGAGCTTAGGCAATGAGGAGAATTTCTCAAGAATTTCTTGATTATATTAGAAAATTAGCTTACTAGATTGAAAATGTTCCTCCATATTAATATATATGTAAGGATTGAAAATGTTCCTAAATATATTTTAAAATGAATTTTTATTTTAATCAATCCATATATATATTCTCTGTGTTTTCCCCCCCTCTAAGCTTTAACATTACAACAAATCCAACATATATTCTCCCAATTAACATCATTTGATATCACAAAACATTAAACTATCACTAACAAAACAAATCCACCATATATTAAATTTAGAAAAAACAAATCCACCATATATTCTCCCAATAAATCCCTCCCTGTTTTTCCCCCTCTGAGCTTTTTTCAATCACTAAATTGACATAAAGCAGGTTAAACACAATTTTCAAGAATTCTCCAAAACATAACCAATCAAAGCACAACAAAAATCAGAAATATTTCCCAAAAACTGACTAAGCATACTAATAATTCTCCATTAAAACCAAAGCTATCCAAGAACAAGAAGAAGGAAAATACCTTCAATTGTGCCAACAAATCCACTGCAATTAGTATCCTGAAAAATAGGATTGATTTTCTTGTCCTTCAAAATGGTGGTGTCAGAATTCACATCTTCAACTGCAGCAGAAATTGCTGGCCCCAAAGACCTCCCAATATAAGAATTGAAAGTGAACAAAGCCCCAACATTCACCACACTAGAATTCCCATTCTGGGCAGCCACTCCCACACCAGCAAACACACACAGAATCAAGAGCAACGAAGCCCGCCTCGCCGCTGCACGGCCCTCCATTTCTCCCAGCAGAATTCAAGAACTCACAAGCTCAAATCTTCAAGTGAAAAACCATTGAGTCAATATATCAAACACCTGCTGCGCACAGTGATGACACAGACGATTCATTTCAAAATTTGGCAGAAATTGACACCACTGAATCCCAAATTGGGGACTGCAGCCACTAAACAAAGGATTTCAGCTCAAGAAGAGGTCAAAAAGTTGTGGGGTTTGAGAATTTGACAGAGGAAACTTCCTCACTAACAGAGCAAAAGGACACAATAATTTCCAAATAAATTAAATTGGGGAAGAAGCCCAACTTGCAATTTTGGGGAATTTTGATTCTCACATGGGAAAAGGGCCCTATTTACACAAAATCATTAAAGAAAAAAAAAAGTACTAGTTAAATCATGTGTATGAATAAGAATCAATCTCAAACTTGAAAGTAAGGCACAGAACCACATAAGCATCTATACATACAAAATGAAAATGATTAATTAATCATCAAAAGCTCCATTTTTTGAGCTGAAGAAGAAATCTGCAATCTTTTTCTTTTGCTGCTGGCTCACATGGATAAACTAAATAAATGAATAGAAAGAGACAAATATAATATATTATAATAATGAAAGGAAACTCTTACAGTTAACGGCTGATATGTGGGTAGTTAGCAAAAATTCACAACTATAATATCTAAGTTCGATTTCTTCTGCTTGATTTTTAACTGTCCATGTCAATAATATATAACAAAAATTCGATTCCTAGATTTTTTGAGGGAGTTAATCGTCTAGTAATACACAAATTTGTACTCATTTTATAATAAATTGATTGTCTATAAATATAGGAAGTAAACTCAAATTTTAATTTCCTAACTTTTGAATTATCACATAATTAATTACTCCCTCTGTCCCATGAAGCATGACACATTTCTTTTTTGCACGAGAATTAATAAAATGATATTTTGTGTGTTAAGTATGGTAGGTGAAAAAGTGAAAATGTGAATAAAGGGTAAATTTTTGTGTTAATGGGCAAAAATGCCCTATCCCTTATGTGTTTTTTGAAAAATGCACTCTCTTATCATATAAAGCATTTTATGCCCTAAATATGTGAAGTGCCTAATTTACCCTTTGATGTTGATGGGTTTGCTTGGTTTTTTGTGAAAGTCTTACACATTTGACCGATTTGACAGCCATCGGTCATAAAAGTCAACGATTTGACAGCTATCGGTCAAGAGTATATGTGTCCGACCGGTGGCTAGATCATGTGTCCGGCCGGCCGGACACATGTTTTCACCGGCCGGACACTTGATTTTATCGGTCGGACACATGTCTGACCGATAAAATAATGTGTCCGACCGGCTAGATCATGTGTCCGGCCGGTGAAAACATGTGTCCGATCGGGCGGACACATGATCTAGCCGGTCGGACACATTATTTTATCGGTCAGACATGTGTCCGATCGATAAAATCAAGTGTCCGGCCGGTGAAAACATGTGTCCGGCCGGCCGGACACATGATCTAGCCACCGGCCGGACACATATACTCTTGACCGATAGCTGTCAAATCGTTGACTTTTATGACCGATGGCTGTCAAATCGGTCAAATGTGTAAGACTTTCACAAAAAATCAAGCAAACCTATCAAATCAAAGGGTACTTAAAGAATAGGGCATAGAATGTTTTGTATAATAAGAGAGAGCATTTTTATAAAAAAAGATAAGGAAGTGGGCACTTTAAATTTTTGCTCTAAATTTTTTGTCATTTTTAGAAACGTGTCATGTTTCGTGGGACAGACAAAAAAGGAAACAGTGTCATGCTTCGTGAGACGAATGGAGTATTAGCTTTTGTATATGAGTAAGTGGGGTCGGAATTCTAACTTGGAGTAAATTACAAAAGTTAAAAAGTAATGTATTCCCTCCGTCCCTAAATAATTTATTATAGTATTTCCTTTTTGAGACGTTCCCAAATAATATTCCATTTCTTTTGGGATATTACTCTATCACTAATAATATTTTATTTTCTTTCTACTTTTCAACCTTTCATCATTCTCAATACTAATTATAACACATTTTCACATATTTCAATATTAATTATAACATTTTTTCTTCACTACACTTAACAATTTTTTTCTTAAAACTCGTGTCGTTCCCTACTAGGAAGCTATTTTGGGAAAAGAATATTTTTTTAATCCAATAAAACAATGGTAGGATATGGATTTAAGTATACTTTGTATATTTATGTATAATAAACTATTTTGGTAATAAGTACATAATTGTTGAAATATTATACTCTGTCCGTTCACGAAAAATGTAATTTTATTAATTTTGTTACTCTCTCCATCCACGAAAAATTATGTCACATTGTTTTTAACAAGAATTTTAATACAATGTGGATGGATCCGTTGATAGTGGAATAAGAGTCCCACTTTTAAGTGTGATGTTGACTCTATTACTAAAAATGAATGTGGTATATTTTTTTTGGACGGAAGGAGTATTATTTTCGTCCATCAACAAAAATTGTAATATTTTCTTTTTTGGAAACTACTACTTATATTTTGAACACTTAATATCCCCCCCCTCCAAAAAAAAAAAAAAAAAAACACGCACACAATCGTATAACATATCAACTTTGATGAGTTCTTTCTTCCACCCAACTTCGTTGAATTGATTTTTCCACTTTATACATATTTTTGAATTATTTATTTAAACTTGGGCCCTCAAAATTACACTACAATTTTATTAATTTCAATTTTTTTTGTAAACAATTACCATAGAATTGATGTGACATGCCTACTCTCTCCTATTATCAGGACAAATTTGGGGTCTTATTTCTGCATCAAATTGAAAAATAATGACATATTTTAAAGATCGTGTAAAATTGTAAAATGGATCAAAATATGTGTATTATATAATCAACCTTTTTCTCATATGATTTCGTTGATGTGTCATTGATTCATTATTACTTTAATCTACACATAGTCACACTTACATAAATATAGTATCTGCAAGAAAATTAATTTCTAGCTTCTGCAAAATGAAACAGGGATACAATGTTGTGTAAAAAGATATGATCGAAAAGTAAATTAATTTAAGGGGACAAAATCAATTTAAAGTATCAAAATTTTCATTGACAAATGAAGAGAAAGAGAAAGCAAAGAGAAGCCTAGTGGCCATCTTCTTGCAAGATAGGAAAAGAATTTGATTCTTGAATTAGTTGAAAGGAATTTGAGGTTTATGCACTAAAAAGTGTGATTTGCTTGTTAAATACTCTCTTTATTTATCACGTGAGGTTCCGTATTCTGGCGTGCTTCAATTCTCTATTTTATTCTACCCAATAATAATAATAATAATAATAATAATAATAATAATAATAATAATAATAATAATAATAATAAAGAAGAAGTAAATTAAATAGAGTCAATATAATAAGTTTTAATAAAATTAATTAAAAAATATGTTTTTGTAGATTATAAAGTAAGGTATAAAGGTTCCAATTAATTAAAAAAAATGAGCTGGTCAAGTTTTGTTAATTTGATGTTTATGTATTTATTTGCTAAAAGTGAGCTCAAACAAGTTTTTAGTGAACGATCACAACTCGAGTATCGAGTTGTTTGAAGAGATTTTCTGTGTGAAATAATTAAAAATAATAATGCCGAACTTTGTTTTTTAATGAAAAATGAGGTGGTGAGAAAGATAATAATTCTTCAATCATTTTTTCACAAATGGGGTGTGTCATGTGTGGATGTGTGATACATGGGAATCACGAGCACCTACTAAAAAATGAAAGAATAATTAGCAATGGTTTTTATAGTAATTAAAAGTGGTTAACTATGTAGTTGAATTAATTGCACATTTGCACATTTATCCCTTTTATCTACATCTCATGTCACATTTGACGTCGCAAGACTAAAAATGAATTTTTCAAATTCATTTTTGTTCAAATTCTTTTCGAAAAAACCTTAATATGATTGAATATAGGATTTTTACTCATTTAATTTAAGTGATTGGATAGGTTGATAAAATATAAAACAACCGGTCTCCCATGCGCTCCATGGCCTCCAACGCTGTATTTTTTAATTTATCGATTTTTATTAAAAAAATTAGGTATTTTTTTTATCATATTCAAAAGTATCATTTACTTACATATATTAAAAGTATTATTTACATGCATTAAAAATGTCATTTATAATATATCATTTATTTTTATACAAAGTATCATTTAATTTTATAAAAAATTATCAATTTTGAAGGATCATTTATAATAATTAAATCTCTCAAAAAAAATTTATAATAATTAAAAATATCATTTTATGTTATTAAAATTGTCATTTGTAATGCATAGTTAAATAGTGTTATTTAAATATTTTAAAAGTATTATTTACATATATAAAAAAGTGGCATCATTTATGAAGTCAAATAATGTCATGATAATATTAGTATTTTTTTTGGTTTGACATAAAAATAGTGTCATTTACATATATTGAAAGTATCATTTACATATATAAAAAGTAGTACTCCTCCATCCCACTCTAATAGGCTCGTTTTCTTTTTTGGGTCGTCCCACTAAAATAGTCTCGTTTTCCATTTTGAGTAGAAAAAATGTATTTAATTGGTATGGACCACACCACTTTCCTCCTAAAAAGTAAATTTCTTAATCTCCGTGCCCAAAAGATTTTAGCTTATTAGAGTGGGACGAATGAAGTATTATTAAGGGCAAATAACGTCAAAATCAATGTAGTTTCGCCCGTTTCGTATTTTTCCCATGACCTAAAAATTTCTCGTTAAAATTCATGATCGTTGCTCCGATTCTTGTTTTTCTCTTAGTGATATTTTTCGGCCATTAATTAGATGACGTGTCACCAACATGGCACATTTATGCTGAGTAGATTAATTAGAAGCTAAACGACGTCGTTTTGCCTCTAACCTAATAGCGTCAAAATTCCAGAAGTTTGGCGCGATTTTGGTTTTTCCCTTGATCTTAAAATCTTGCGTGAAGGAACTACGGAACAACACCAACATATTCTCCAACGCCCGAACGTCCGTTGGGTTGGAAACGAGAACGGATCCGCCGAAAACTCTGCAACAATTTAGAGCAGCGATCAATACTATCTTATATGTCTTCCATACTGTATAAAAACCCTAGTATATGGAGAGAGAGAGAGAGAGAGAGAGAGAGAGAGAGAGAGAGAGAGAGAGAAGGACTAGTGATGGTTCCATTGTCCTCATCACGAATTGAAAACCACAATTCCATGGCCATGGCCACATACTACTCGAGCGTCGGGGTGACAGTTTCCAGGTGTGGATCCAAAATTTGCCGATAGAGGGGCTCACCTTGAAGGTATTAAATGGGGGTTCTGGGGCGGTAGCCCCCGAGCCAAAAATTTTGGACAGTCCGTACAGTTCATTTTTATGTTTAAGTAGAATTTTAATAGACTTAGTATTAAAATTCGATCACCTACTATAATAAATAATTATTCTCTTTCTATTGATTCAATAACATATACAATGACGCATATAAAAAATTATCGCTATATGTTTTTTAAAAAGTTAATCTAACTTCTACAAGAATAAATTTATTTTTATTAGTATATTGAAATGTATTTTTATCTTTTTCTGAAAGCTAGACTAGGCTAAGACTGAACTATATAGATATTAGACTAAATATATTTAATATATATATAAGATAAAATTTTGGGCTTGCACTGGGCTGGAGCCTAGTGCAGCTCCCATGTAGATCTGCCCATGATGATGATGAGGAAGACATGACAATTTTTCGTCTTCAATGGCTGACAATGGTTTGGAGATTTTTTTTGGTGAAAAACCCCTAATATTAATTTGATTTCATTTAATCCCCAAAGAAAATATAAAACGACGATGTTTTATATTATGAATTAAACATTGTCGTCTATTTCATCGGAAAATTAAGCCTACGTGGATTTTCAATTTCCATGTCAGCATTTTATGGGAAAATCAATAATCGGAATTAAGTTCATGGATTTTAACGAGAAATTTTTAGGTCATGGGAAAAATGCGAAACGGACAAAACTACATGGATTTTAACGCTATTTGCCCTATTATTAAATAGTATCATTTACATAAAAAAATAATATCATTTAATTAAATTAAGAAATAAGCAATATTATATTGAATACTACTGACTGTAAATAAAAGTGTCATTTATAATACATAAAAAAAAATATTTATTGTGGTAAAGCATAAATGAACGGTGATCGTTTATTTGGTGAATTATCGGTGAATCGTGGATTTTACCTAGAGATTGATCGAAAAGATGAAAGAAGATTGCTAGATTGCTGAGAGCACGAGGAAATATTGTTGCAGTAGTAAAAGTGTTGAAAGCGTCAAATTACAAGGTGCGTACGAGCGACTATTTATAGATTACATGCTAGGGGTAAAATAGTAGTTTCGCCTTCGAAGCATGCTTCCCGCGTGGTCAAGGGCATAGTGGTAAATTTTCCCCCCAGGCGGGCGGTTCCTCTGCTCTTCAGCGACTTCTCTGGCATACGTGACTTCTCTGGCGTAAGTGACTTCTCTGGCAAGAGCCATTTCTCTGATCAGGAATGATTTCCCTGACATATCCGCTCCTTTGGTGAGGTCCATTCCTCTGATAAGACGTTTCCTTTGTTCTGCATATATTACTCCTCATCATATTGTTAATTAATGTAACAACCCGGCTTCAGACTTGACGGCTGTCCCCATAGACCAACACAAATTAATCTTTTCTAGCGTGTTTTATCCTCACTCGCACGCTCCCCAGGGATCACCCATCCTGAAATTGCTCCAATCCAAGCACGCTTAACCTCGGAGTTTCTTCCATGTGGGCATCAGAAAAAAGATGCATCTTGTTGATATGAGTAGTACCTATCAAATCATTTAAGCTCTCCTCGAATATGCAGTCTCATACCTGTATATTCTCATAATCCCTCTCGTTCGGGTGTGTTTCGGTTCATCCCTGCGCCCTTCCGCTTAGAAGTCTTAATGGGAGCCGCTCCTTGTCCATGCCTCTTTGCACCGGCGATCACTCCGTACTTCGTCCCCGTGCGTCACAATTAAATTAAAAAATAAATCAATATTATGTTGAGTATTATTTACCGTAAATAAAAATATCATTTAATGTGAGTAAAAATATCATTTACATATAAGACTAATATCTTTTTACTAAGAAAATGACATCTAATTAAATGACACTTTTTTAATGTAAAAAATAAAAAATAATAATAAATTATAAAAATCTACCTCAAGATAGCCTGAAAAATAGCTTTTGTGGGAGCCTGAAAAGCAGATGGGATCCTCTGTCCCACAATATTATGTGTACCACGTGTACCACTCTTCATTTCTTTGTTTTATAAATTATTTTTTATAAAAATAAAAATTATTATTATATTATAAACTCTAATTAGTATTTATCATTGAAAAATTAAAATTTAAAAAATTATATACCCTAACTTTGAATTAATGAACCCAAATAATCTATTATTAATTCAAATAAATATAAAAAAATAATTATAAACCCTAAATGGATGAGTGAACCCTTGTTAATTATCTTTATATTATATAAAAGCATAATAAATTAAAATTGAATAAAAATAATTTATAAATATAAAGAAATGAAGAGTGGTACACGTGGTACACACTATATTTTGGGACAGAGGATCCCATTTGCCTGAAAAGAAGGGAGCGCATGATGCGCTCATTTTATGTGGAGGGCACCAAAGTTTTTGCCAATATATAATTGAGTATTTGAAAGGATAAGATGATCAAATAAGTTTAAAATTAATCAATTCATCAAAGTAAATAATAGATTAATTAACTTAGATTATTTAATTTTTATCTATCAGTCCTATCACTCAAAGTACGTACATATTTTATTTTATCAGGGAAAAATAGATAAAAATTTAAGTTTTAGATGATCAGAAAAAATTATAAAATATGCATGAATAAACAAAATAAAAGCTTCACTTTCACGAGAGTGAGTGTTCCAACTCAAATAAATAAATATAGAAAACAAAATTGACATATTGCATAAAGAAAACATGATCTTTTAATTTATGTATTGGAGTGCCTACGAGCATATGAGATCAATCAAGTAAAGATATTTCAACAAATTTACGTAAGAAATTTCTTTCTTCTAATAAACTAGTATTTAATTTACTATTTAGCACGAGTTAGGCCCTCGAGGAAAATAATAAATAAATAAATAAATAAATAAATGGTATAAGATGCTTGTCAAAGGAGGGTTATATCAAGCTTACGCACGTCCTAATAAATAAATAAAATCAAACACTTTGGATGTTAACATCATAATTAAATTCTGATTTGGAATCTACTATATGGGGACTAAATCATTGGATGGTGATGTTAGTGAGACATTATTATTTTCCTACGATTATAAAGAAAAAGGTTAATTACGCCAAAATTCATGAACTATACTCTAATTTTCAAATTTTTTATAAACTTTTTTTTTTAATCAAAAATTCCCTGAATTTAAAGTGGTGAACAATTTTTCCATGATTTTCAAAAATTCCCAAATTGAGTGCTGACATGGCATTTTTAAGTAGCCTAAAATATGGCGTGGCACCGCCGGACGGAAATCAAAACGACGTCGTTTAGTAGGGGGTAAAACGACGTCGTTTTAAGCCCAAACCTCTCTCTCAGGGAGGTGGCGGATCTGAGGAGCCTTCCTCCGACGGCACTGAGACGACAAACGACGATTCCAGCCAAGGAAGACGTCGAACCAGGGCGGCAAATTTTCCAGAGTCAAGAGGACTGGGGGTTCGCCCTTTTTGCTTCGATTAGAGAGAGGGGCGGTAGATCTGGTGATGGTGGCAGATCTGGTGGGGGAAGGCGGTGGGCGGTGGAGAGAGAGGGGGCGGCAGATCTGGTGATGGTGGTGGGGGAAGGCGGTGGACGGTGGAGAGAGAGGCGGGGGTGGAGTTAGAGGCGGCGGCGCTATTCTGATGGGCAGAAAACGCGAGAGGGAGAGAGAGGGGAAGGTGGATCTGCGGGGTGGTGGGGGAAGGCGGTGGGCGGTGGAGCGAGAGGGGGTGGCGGATTCGGTGATGGTGGTGGGGGAAGGCGGTGGACGGTGGAGAGAGAGGCGGCGGTGGAGTTTGCCGGAGGAGGGGGAAGAGAATGGTTTTTATTTTCTTTTTTTGCTTTTTTTTTTCAAGTGTCAATTTTTCTGTCCAAATAAGCGCCATGTTAGCTCGATATTATCATGTAGGCGACAAGTTAGCCCGGAGCTTCACCGAAGAAAAAAGCGTGGAAAAATTGTTCACCAATTTAAGTTCAGAGAATTTTTGATAAAAAAAAAAAGTTCATGGAAAATTTGAAAATTGAGGTATAATTCATGATTTTTGGCGTAATTAACCCTAAAGAAAAATACGTGGGGATTTTCCCACTTGTTTATTCACAATGACATTTGCCTACATTACTTTAACATATATTTCCCTAAATTTAGAAAATATACACTTCGCAGTCGAAGATGACACATATATGTCAATATCGATAATTATACGACGTCGTTTTACATTTAAAATAATTCGATAAATCGACTTTGTGAGAATTTAGTTTAATAAAATATTAATATATTTTAATTTCCAAGTGAACGTCATTCCATTCCAATTTGCATCGGCGTGTTATATTCAATTATACTGTTCGATACTAGAAGTGACTTCCACAATAAAAATAACACAAATAGAATATAAATGATCGTATTAAATTATGAATACATTTAATTTGACCGTAAATAGCTAAATAACATAGTCGATGTATTTAATTATTAGATAATAGGGTTTAACTCAAAATCAAAACCAAACATTACTATTAATTTCTAACATGGTTTGTCTTAAAATTATTAATGAAATAAATGTAAAAAGAAAAAGAGGACATGTTAAGCTAGGAGACAAAAATTGACCAGACATAATGGAGTGATGGCTACGCAAATTCAATGTCTATTTAATTGCAATAATGTATGGGCTTCCATAAATATAAAATAAAGATTCTCATATCTTATTTTTCCTCCAACGAAAATTCAACGGTTGGTGGCCACATTTATCATATTTTGTTTATTCTTTAATGCTAACGTGACACCAGTGTTATGCATTTATTTCTTTTTATATGATCCGAATATTCAAACTAAGATATTTCTGCAGCTTGTTAGCTTAGTAAATTCAGACTATTTTTTTGGATGAGATCATCTATCCAAACTCTAAATCCTATTATTCTTGTCCCACTATTAATTTAATTATTTTTGTAATTATTATTATAAAATAAAAATTTACTATTATATTATGAATTATAATTAACATTTATTACAAAAAATTAGAATTCAAAAAATTAATATATCTTAATTTTTGAATAATCAACTTAAATAATTATAAGCCCTTAAAATCAAACTAAATTACAACATACTGAAATTGATTACAAAAAATAAAAATAATTGAAAAATTATCGTAACATTTGAATCGTTTTTCCAATAATGTTAAACTTTTTAAATTTTTATCAAGAACTCGTCATATTTAACCATACCCACAATCATTTACATTATACTCTCTTCGTCTCATTTAACTTGATATGTATTTCTTTTTTGGTTGTTCCACTTCACTTGGCCTATTTCTTTTTTAGGTAATTATTTTATGCTATAGTATATTAGGCACACATATCTTTACACTACAATCTTAATCTTTGAAATAATCGTATCGAAAAAAACTAAGTTAAGTGAAATGGAATTAAGGGAATATTTTATATTCGTTCCAGAAATACACGTAACATGCATCGATAACAACGAAAAATAATCCTACTCATGGTTTGGTCACACACCAAACAAATCTAGACTTCTTGCACCACAAAAACCAACCACATGTGTCATGACTCCTAAACTCAAATCATCACACAACAAATGTCTCAAATTCAGCCAAATAACTAACTTAACTAACTACTTTTCACAAAAACAAAAACAAAAACAAAATTGAGTTATGTCCTAACATGCTACAAAATGTACAACAACATTCATCTACTACTCACTTCTGTTGGATCAGCTGCATTTTCCTGAGCAAAAAATCTCTTGATCGCCTCTTCTTTCTCATCAACAAACTGCAAGAAGTTGTGGATGGCCCTCGAAAACACGAAATCCGAGGAGCTCGAGATTGCAAGGGAAGAAGGGTCCCTCTGCACTTGCCTCCTCTTGTAGTCTATGTACTGCCTCACAGCTCTAACCAGGAAGACAGAGAAAGCTGCGGCTGCAGCTATTCCGGTGAGAGCGTAGAGCACCAAGAAGCTGTTGAGGTGAAGCTCGTTGGGCTCCGGCTTCTTGCCCTGCTCCCCCGGGCAGCCCGATTTGCAGAACCACTTTTTGTTGATCTTCTCGAGCTGGCCACTCTCCGTGAGCTTCAAGATTGCTGTGGAGACGTCGACTGCAAGGGGAGAGTTCTTCTGGAAAGCCTGAGATATGTGTATATGTGTGAAAGAAGTGTCACATTTGTATGATTCTTGATCAAACTCAATGATGCATTTTCAAGTTTTTGATACTAGTGTTGCATTTTGGTGTACGAACAATCACTCGTTGTGTTGCTCGAGCCTAAGCAATAGACGCGTATCAAAATCTTGTGAAAACAAGAAACAAATTGAATCTGCTGCAGAGAGAGTTTCAGAGGAATTTGATGATACTCCTAAGGTTAAGTAGACCAAATTTTCAAGTTTTTGACAGTGTTGCATTTGATGCATAAATAATCACTTATTGCATTTATCAAGAGCTCGAGCCTAGGATGAAACGCGCACTTTAAAAAGCATAGTCGCGTGCGCAATTTTGACAATAAATGACATTGCATAACACTAATGGAATTTGATGAAAGTGATAGGTTAAGTATGCTGAATTTTTCAAGTTTTTGAGAGTGTTGCATTTGGTGTATAAACAATCACTCATTGCATTCCTCATGAACTAGAATAAACGCGCACTTTGAAGTCATAGTCGCGTGCAAAATCTTGTGAAAAAAATGGCATTGCAAACAAAAAACAAATTGAATCTTCACACACACAGTTTCTGAGGAATTTGATGCTAATTCTAAGATTAAGTAGGCTAAGTTTCAAGTTTTTGATAATGTTGCATTTTTTATGTATAAACAGTCACTCATCGCGTTGCTATAGCATAGGATGGAACGCGCCCTTTGAAAGCATAGACGCGTGCAAAATCTTGTGAAAAAAAAGGCATTGCAAACAAGAAACAATCTCAATCTGCACACACACAGTTTCTGAGGAATTTGATGATATTTCTAAGATTAAGTATCCTAAATTTTTCAAGTTTTTGATTAGTGTTTTCATTTTGTGTATAAACAATCACTTATAGCGTCGTCTAGCCTAGAACGAAACGCGCAGTTTGAAACCATAAACGCGTGCAAAATCTTGTGATGCATAGAGAGTTCCTAAGGAATTTGGTGATACTACAAAGATATAAGTAAGTAGCCTAAATTTTTTCAAGTTTTTGATTAATGTTTCATTTGGGGCTTGTTTGGTATGTGGTACGGCATAAAATGTGATATGTTTGACTGGAATATCGTGTACCATACGTCATATTAATATCATGTTTGATAAAATCTATTAAAATATCTGTAAAATATAATATGTTGTTTGGTACGATGTATTAAAATTATATAAAGTTAATAATAGTTATAACTAAAATTTGTATCAAGTATACCACCTCCGTAGGTGGGATACAACATCCCTCAAATCAGTATAATATTTTTGGACTTTTAATTTATAAAGGGCTGTGTGTTTCGTATTACTTATTATCAAACAAGATATTATGATGTCATAGATATATTATACACCCTGATCACTCGTGCAAACGAGCCCCAAGGCTCATTTGGCCTAGACGCGCAGTTTGAAACCATAAACGCGTGCAAAAAGCATAAAGAGAAGAGAACTTACAAAGCCCCAGCCGCTCTTGGTGAATGGCTGCCCGGCCATCCCATAGTCGGGCTGCTTCGACAGGAAGAGGTCCACGTACGGCGTTTCATCCACAATGGCGGCCACGCCTCCGTTGCCGGGCCCTCGTCTCAACGCAGCCGCGTATTCCTCCGGGGAGCCCAAGGAGACAAGCCTAGATGGATGGATGTTGAGACTGTTGGTCATGTAGCTGTAGGCAAATGATCCCACTTGGTACCCTATTGGCAGCCCGCTCGAGACCAGAGAGTCGAGCCCCGTGATGCACGTCGAGAGCTGCTGCACCGTCAGGATCGACGACAGGCTCGCCGTGTAGCTCGATGTGATCACTAGTAACAAGAAGAGCCACACCACCATCACTAGCTTTGCTGCAGTGCTCACCGTGGTTTCGTCTGCAGTTGAGAGGTGGAGTTGTGAGCATTTTGTCTGTGTTTGGTTCTAAAAGAAGGGTTATTCGCGTGTAAATACACAAACTCTCAACGTTTTCTAGTTTTTCCACGAACTTTATAAATTGTGCTCGTCTATGATGCTGAGGTGTCCGCCAGAGCTGCTAATGTGGAATGAATGGCCGACGGTGTTTATTGTTTTTTGAGTCATTTGCGTGTAAATATACACGAACTTTTAGCATTTTATAGTTTTTTCCCCAAGCTCATGTTTTTCTGACTTTTCACATGAAATTTATTTTTTCACTCAATGATAGAATTTATGGATCCAAAGACCATATTAAAGTTTTTAAATTTCTCGACACAATAAAAAATGTTAATTAATATTTTAACCATAACTAATTAAGCATAAAATCATTGGAAATATGGTATGATAGAATTTTTGAATCCAAATATCATATTAAAGCTTTCCAGTTTCTTGACACAATAAAAAAAAATACGTTTTAGCCATAACTAATATTGCAACACAAATTAATTAAGAAATAAATTTTGGGGGGAAAATGAATTTCGTGGGAAAAATTAGAAGAGTATTAAGTTCGTGGGAAAAAATTAGAAATTGCTGAAAGTTCGTGTATTTACACGTAAATAACTTAAATTAATAATTGCCACATGTACGCCATATGCCACGTGGAAGCCAAGTCAGTTACGATTCAGTCAGAATTGCTCGCCGTTAAATATTAGACGAGCACAAAATTCGTGTACTTAGATTCAAAAAAAAAGTTCATAAGAAAAACCAGAAAATGCTGAAAGTTCGCGAAACTTACAATTTGCTTTGAATAGAGTGGAGAAGCTGAAACTGCAACACAAATTCACAATTTGGAAAATGAGCACTTGAAAATGTGAGAGGTGAGAGGTGAAAATTTGAAGATGTGGTGATGCTTACAGAAACATTGTTCTGAGCTGTCTCTGAGGGGGGCCTCGGAATTCGTCGTTGACACGGTGCTCGAGCATCCAGATGACGACGGCTATGACGACGAACGAGACCGCAGCCGCGCACCACAGCTCGAGGCTGAAGGGCTTGATGAACACCCAACCATTTGATGTTGAGTTGCCTAATGGAGCCACAATGGCAAGCCCTGTGGCAGCAAAAGGCAGTGTGAAATCAACTATCTTTATTCTGTCTGTCACAATTGCTATATCCCCCACTGCTGCATCCAAAACCTATGTAGATCAAATGAGAACAACAACTGAGAAAGTTTGACACAAAAATGGACAAAAAATCCTGCAGAAGAAATGGTGTTCTTACATCATCTGCAACCAGTCTCACGAGCTGATCGTAGCTCGGGTTCCTGAGGCCGTTCCCAAACGAGACGAACCTGTGGGGAACGTCGTAGGGGACGAGCCTCAGCACCTCGAGAAACAGGTCAATGCAGTAGCCCTGTGCAGCAGCACCGTGGCTGCTGCTGTCATTGTGCTCGGAGACGAAGTCACTGAAGCTGATCCGGTTAGGGAACCCGACTCTCAGTGGCCTCTCCGCAGTCGCCACCACAAATCCACGAGGCCGTTGCACCACCCCGCCGGGCCAGATGACCCGGCCGAGGCTCTGCTCAAAGCCCCGAGTCCTGACAGACTCAGGGCTTTGAGCAGATAAACCAGTGTGATTAGCCCAAAAACCAACCTTCACACATCCATCCTCGACGACGTTTAGGACCTCGTACTCGGTCCCAGCAACGCTCCGCGAGTCATCAAACCGGATCCGACCCTGCAACCCGGAGAAGTTGGAGGCGGGCGACAGCAGCAGCTGCAGCAGAGCCTCCCCACCATCAAAAACCTTGAAATTTTCAACAGTTTGCATCTGCGGTATCATCACACTTGATGAGAAGGTGATCCCTCCTCCCTCTCTCAGAAACCTGTCGACTGCAAGAGCAACGAGCCACACCGTGTCGTATGCATACACCCCGTACACAGTTAGCCCCTTCCCCTGCATCTCGCCCGTGGTGGCCACACGAGGGCGTAGTGTGACAACACCTTGGATGAGATCAAAGGCAGCTTGACCACTGGGAAAGGAATCAAGAGTTGAAGTGAGCCAGTCAGTTGCAAGCCACACATACTCTGCAGAGATCATCCCAAGATCCCTTGCAATCTTGAAGAATCTGAGCGATGGATCAGGGCTGATGTGGACGACGTAGACACGAGGGCCTAGTGACTTTGACATGAGCAGAGCATCAGTGACCTCAGTGGAGTTGTGGAGAGGGGAGAGGGGGAGTTTGTGGGCTATTCTTGACATCTTCGTGGCGAGAGCATCGCCTAGTGCAGCCACCGCGTTCCTGCCATAGTCCGTGTCCTCAAACACCGCGATCACCTCCTTCCAGCCGTGCAGGTCCACCAGATCAGCCATGGCAAGCATCTGTGTGGAGTCGGGAGGCGCTGTCCTGACAAAGAAGGGGAACTGGAGGGAGGAGAGGGACGGATCCGTGGCTGCATACGAGACCACGGGGATTTGGAGGCCGGTGGCTATGTGTGAGATGATGCGCGCTATGGCAGACGACTGAGGGCCTATTATGGCCACTACTTCATTCTCTATCACCTTGAAAGCTGGCCAAGAGAAACAATCACAATGTAGCTAGATTCTATTGAGAGAATGGTGTAGTTGGCCTAATCTAGAATGCACAGATAGTGTGAGGATTTGCTTCAATTTAGGGGATGTTGTTGAACACTTTCTTCCTGTTTTGTCATCATTTTTTAAGAAGAGAAAAAAGAGCATGGATTTATATAGGGAAATTGTGAGGAAAATTTAAGATTTTTGATCATTTTAAGAATTTTTGTTTGTGATGAACTTACATGGTATTTACATCATGAAACATAAGTTTTTGCTTCAATTTGGGAACTTTTCTTGAACAATTTCTTCCCATTTTGTCATCATTTTCCAAGAAGAGAAAAAAGAGCATGGATTTATGTAGGGAAATTGTGAAGAAAATATAAGATTTTGATCATTTTAAGAATTTTTGTTTGTGTTGAACTTACATAGTATTTACATCATGAAACATAAGTTTTTCTAGCTGTCACATAACATAGATGACTTGCTTCAATTTGGGGACTTTTTCTTGAACAATTTCTTCCCATTTTGTCATCATTTTCCCAGAAGAGACAAAAGAGCCTGGATTTGTGTAGGAAAATTGTGAGGAAAATATAAGATTTTGATCATTTCAAGATTTTCTTTTTGATGAAACTGTGATGAACTTAACTTACATGGTATTTACATCATGAAACACAAGTTTTTTCTGTATGATTTGCTTCAATTTGGGGACTTTTTCTTCAACACTTTTTCTTCCCATTTTGTCATCATTTTACCAGAGGAGAAAAAGAGCATAAATTTATTTATAGAGGTAAATTGTGATGAAAATATTTTCCAAGAAAAGTTTTCTAGGAGACAGGAAATATAGTCCAAGAAAATGTGATCAAAAGCCATTTTACCTACACCAAAATCACATTTTTTAGCCAAGAACTCAGCTCCAAACTCTCTCTCTCTCTCTCTCTCTCTCTCTCTCTCTCTCACACACACACACACACACACACACAAAGTAGATGGTTAAAAACATTTCAAGAAACACATGATCAGACTACACCTTAAATCACAGATTTTAGCCAAGAACTCAGCAGCAATCTCTCTCTCTCTCTCTCTCTCTCTCTCTCTCTCACACACACACACACACACACACAGTAGACAGTAAAACATGTCAAGAAAACATGATCAGACTCATTTACCTACATCAGAAATCACAGTTTTTAGCCAAGAACTCAGCAGCAGCCTCTCTCTCTCTCTCACACACACACACACAGAGGAAAAAAGGGAAGGAGAGAGAACCTTTGATTGAGCCCATGAAGACACTGCAACCGAGGTCCTCCATAAGCAACTCCATATGAGTCCCATTGAGAATAGTGGGGTCTGAATTCACATCTTCAACTGCCATTTCCATGGCTGTTTTAGCACCTCTACCAATCACAGACTCAAAGGTGAAGACAGCACCAACTTTCACCACAGCAGGCTTCTCACAACTCACACTACTTTGAAGAAACACAAGTTCTAAAACACTCACAGCAACTGCCATAACAGATAAATACTCCATTCTTGTAGGATTTAGAAAAAAAAAATATCAAACAAAAAATTTCAAGAAATTGATATGGCCCATTCTTGAAAGCTAAAAGCTACAATAGTGCATTTTGCTTGAGCAAAATGAACAAATATTGTAGCTGATTATTACTAATTAATTAGTATGGGCTACAATACCTGAGAAATAATTGTGATGGCTGTTTTTCATGTGAACAACATTTTTTCTTTTACATGTCCCACAGCATTTTAGATTTTAGGGACTCTAATTCTCATTGGACAATATTTTTAGTTTTTAAAAAATAGAGAAAGGTGAAATAAAAGCAGAATTTATGGGGGAAACAGAAACCAAGCAGAAAAAGGGATTTGATATAGTAACATGAAAATAATGGCAAGCCTTTTTGAGTTTGACTGCTTGTTTACTCTGGAAAATACCCATTATCTAAAAGCAAAAACAAAATTATGCTTCATTTTCTTAAAGTTAAATTAAAATAAAAAAATATAAAAAATTGAAAGTGGAACAAGGAAGAAAACACTAAAAATGGGAGAATAAGATCCATGTGTTAGTTTAAGCGGATGAGATTTAATATCCCACGGTTTTTTGTGTCACCGTGTTTCACTATTATTTTTATTATTTTAATAAAAATTATTTATAAAAATAAAATTTATTATAATACCATGAATTATATTAATTCTTATTTAAAAAAATTAGAATAAAAAATCATATATCCTAATTTTTTATTTATCAATCCAAATAATGAATTATTAACTAATAAAATTAAATGGTAAAAAATATTATATGACTTAATTGGATGGAATAAATCTTAGTTAATAATCACAAAATTAAATTAGACCATATAAAATTGAAATTTAGAAAATAAGGAGATGGAAGAAAATAAAAAATTTAAAAACAAAAAATGAGGCACCGCATATGACACATTGAATGTCAAGTGCAATTTAGGGGGGTGTATTCGTTGTGGATTTCCACAGACTTTAAAAAGTCCATGGAATTCACATAGATTCCAGACGACTTTTAAAAAATTCGTGGTTGGATTTCACCCCGATTTTCACTGATTTTCGAAGAATTTAGGGGATAATTATGGAATTGAAATCCATGATGCCAACGCCCGCTGAGTCCCAGCACCGCTGGAAACCCAGCGACCGCTGGAAACCAAAAAGGCATCATGGAAACCCAGTGTTGAGCAATGCATTGGGCACCAAAACGGCACAACAGCGGAGAGGTGAGGGGTGCGCCGGGGCGGTCCCGGAGGAGTCGGGGAGAGGAGAGATGGTGCGGCGCTCACACTGCGCTGGGGGACTGTGGGCCTGCGGCGGCGGCAGCGGCAACGGCGTGGCGAGAGACACGGAGCGCGTAGAGAGAGAGAGGCAGAGAATTCAGACTCGCTCGAATCCAGCATATGCTGGAATCCCAGCATATGCTGGAATCCAGCATATGCTGGACTCTCTCAACGGTGGCTGGAACTCAGCGCTCGCTTAAACTTTCATGGATTTCAATTCTCGTGGTTCTTGGCCGGATTTCGTCGTGTGTATTTTTTGGATGAAATCCATGAAAGTCATTCCAGATTTTAAGTCAATGGAATAATGAATACACCTAGATTTGTATGGATTTTAAAAAGTCTGAAACGAATACACCCAGATTTATATGGACTTTTAAAAGTCTTAAACGAATACACCCAGATTTTTGCAGACTTTTAAAAGTCTGGAACGAATACACCCAGACTTTTAAAATCCATAGAAATCTATTAAAATCCACAACGAATACACCCCCCTTAATTTAAGGCTGCGATATTTTAAAATTTTAATCTTTTTTGTTTTTGGACTCCCTAATTTTTCATCAACTTTCATTATTAAGAATGGAATTATGATTTTTAATTGATTAATGCCCTTTTCAGCTCTACATGTATGGCTCCAGATTCTACAATGTTTGTCACGTTATATTTATACTTAATTTGTATTTTATGCCGCCGCCAGAATATATTACATGACGACGTTAGTATTGAACATCTAGTGCATACTGACGAGGCATAATAATATATTAGTAAAACAGAAAAAAAAAAGAAAAAGAAAAAAAAAGGTCAATGATTTCATATGGAATAATAAGGTGGTCCATAATCCATTTATTTCCCTTATGTAGTGATTAGTTCCGACTAAGAGCATCTCCAACGCGGGTGGCGAAGGCCGCGTCAATCCGAGTCGCTGGAGACCCGACATGATTCGAAGCCGTTGCGAAGCTAAGACCCGGGGTGAAGGCTGTGGTTGAGAGATCCGTGCAGAGAGAGGAAGAAAATGGAGGAAGAAAACGGTTTATATATATATATATATATATAGGAATGGGATCATATAGATCCCAATGCTTATAATAGATCCCTAGATCCAAATCTTGACCACACATTTATGACATGTGGCGCATCAAGATGGTGACACGTGGCAAGGATTCCAAGGCAAAATCTGGAGGGGTAAAATTGGAATGTAATTTTCGGATTTAATAATTAAAAAAATATATATTTTTTTTAGATTTTCTCAAAATAGATATATTTTAGATGCATATAGTTTCACACAAAGATGCATAAAGTTTTCACATGAAATGCATAACTTTGAACAGAAAAATGCATTTAATTTTTTCAATTTTGGTATTTTCACCACCCCACCTCATACCACCCCCCAATCCAGCCCACACCACCCCCCAACCCTCCCCATTACCACCCCCCAAAAATAGGCATGTTTCACATGCATATAAAATCAAACAAAAATGCATAAAGTTTTCACATAAAAATGCATTAAATTATAGTACAAAAAATGCATTTCATTTTAATAAATCTGGTAGTTTCGCCACCCCACCCCTGCCCCTGCCCCCCCCCCCCACCCCACCCACCCCCCCCCCAATTTTTTTTTTTTCAAAAACTGATTTTCTGATTGCTGGCCCACCCCCACCCCCCAACCCCCCACCCCACCCCCCAAATTTTTTCTTTTGAAAATCAGTTTTGAAAAAAATAAAAAAATAAATTTTGGGGGGGGGTGGGGGGGGGTCAGTGGTCAGAAAATCAGTTTTTGAGAAAAATAAAAAAAAATTGTGGGGGGGTGGGTGGGTGGGGGTAGGGGTGGGTCAGTGGTCAGAAAATCAGTTTTTAAAAAAATAATTTTTTTTTTTTGGGGTGGGGGGGGGGTAGGGGGTAGGGGGTGGGGTTCTGGGGTGGGGTGGGGTTCAGGGGTGTGGGGGGTGGGGTTGGGGTGGGGTGAAATCTTATGCATTTTTATATGAAACTTTATGCATTTTTATATGAAAGTTCATGCATTCTCGTATGAAACTTTATGCATCTAAAATATACCTATTTTGAGAAAATCTATTTTTTTTTTTTTTTCAAAAATTACATTCCAATTTTACCCCTCTCCAGATTTTGCCTTGAAATGCCTTGCCACGTGTCACCATCTTGATGCGCCACATGTCATAAATATGTGGTCTAGATTTGGATCTACGGATCTATTATAAGCATAGGGATCCACCGGAACCCAACCCTATATATATATATATATATATATATATATAATGAAACAAATATAGCATTTTTAATTTGGGGAAGGCAATGGAGGAAGAAAAGCTTTGGTTGAGAGAGAGGACAAAATTTGGGCTGGAAATCAGTTGCAGAGAGAGGGAAAATTTTGGGGAAGACTATGGGGAAAAAATGGGTAGGTGGGTAGGTGTTTGACTTTAAAAAAAATTGTTTTATTTATTGTTTTTTATTTTTTTGAATTTTAAAATTTAGCATTTTTTTTATTATTTTTCGTAATTTTTAGGATTTTTAAGTTTTAGTAATTTTTTTAGTTTTAATTTTAATGTAATTAAAAATTTAAAAATAAAAATGTAGAAATATTTATTTTGTGGAAATGAGGATATAAGACACCCTCTAAGCACCAATGCATTGGAGATGAGTGTGTCTTAGGTGGGGACCACCATCTAAAACACCCCCTAAGACACCATGCATTGGAGATGCTCTAACTCAATAATAATAATAACTCTAGATACTATTGTAATATCCCCTTGAGCAAGCAATTCCAAAGTAAAGAATGGAAGATTCAGAGAGATAAGTGAAGGAGAGAAGAAGAGAGAAAAACAGATTCTGTATTCTCATAACCGTATCTGCAAGTTCCATCATACATATATATATATATATATATATATATATATATATATATATGAATAAGTAATGTACAATAAATAATATTATTTACAATACTCCCCCTTGTACATTACTTGATTATGTTCATGCCTCTTTCGCTGAAAAACCCTGTGGGAAAAAACAGTCAAAGAAAAGAGTACATGTGATATGTATGACTTTGTGGTGCATTCATAGCAGGAATATGAGATTTTGTCACTCCTTTATGATCAGTAAATGCATCTGGCAAATTACTTGCTAAGTATTGCAAGTTAATTATCCTTTGAACTTCCAGTTCAGATTCATTAGTACGTGGATCTAAATAGTGAAGATTCTTTTCATTCCATGAAATTTCTCGACATTGTGTTGAAGTTGGGCTTTTGTCTCCCCCTAATGTCGGGAAATGATCTTCATCAAAAATACAGTCAGCGTACCGGGCAGTAAATTGATCCCCAGTCATGGGTTCAAGAAATTTAATTATAGATGGAGATTCATAACCCACGTATATACCTAGCTTACGCTGAGGGCCCATTGTGGTACGTTTTGGTGGCGCTATTGGAGTATAAACTCCACAACCAAAAATTCGCAGATGGGAAATGTTTGGTTCTTTACCACGTACTAATTGTATTGGGGAATATTCATGATATGCAGTTGGTCGGATTTGGAGCAAATTTGCAGCATGCAAAATCGCATGACCCCAACAAGTAATAGGTAAGTTTGATTTTTGTAGCAATGGTCTAGCTACTAGTTTTAAACGTTTGATCAAGGATTCAGCTAGACCATTTTGTGTGTGGACATATGGAACAGGATGCTCCACTTTGATACCCAATGACATACAATATTCATCAAAAGATTTTGATGTGAATTCACCAGCGTTATCCATTCGAATGGACTTTATTGGGTAATCAGGGAATTGAGCTCTTAATTCAATTATTTTGGCAATAAGCTTTGCAAATGCTTTATTGCGAGTAGATAATAAGCATACATAAGTCCATCGAGTAGAAGCATCAATCAGGACCATAAAATATTGGAATGGTCCGGACGCCGGGTGGATTGGTCCACATATATCTCCTTGAATTCGTTCAAGAAAAGAAGGAGATTCTAATTTAACTTTGGTACGAGAAGGTCGTACTATAAGCTTACCTTTTGCACATGCTTCACAAACAAATTCATTTGAATATGATAGATCTTTTGTTTGTATATTGTGCCCAATAGCATTATTAATAATCCGACATATCATATTTTGCCCAGGATGACCCAAACGTTCATGCCATAATATAAAAGATTTTGGGTCTTTAAATTTTACGCTTAACGCAACATGATTGTTAGGTTTAATGTGAGTATAATACAACCCAGTGGAGAAAGAAGGGAACTTCTCAAGAATTTGTTTTCTACATCCAACATTCTGAGTGATGATCAGAAATTCATTATTGTTATCAGTTTCAGTTTCAATGTGAAAACCGTTTAGTCGGATGTCTTTAAAACTAAGAAGGGTACGTTTTGATTGTGGATACAAAAGTGCATCATTGATAATTAATTCTGTACCCATAGGGAGTATTAGAGAAGCTCTTCCAGAGCCGACAATAAGGATATTGTCATTTGCAATTGTAGTGACACTCCCCCTTTTTTCAGTAAGAGTTTGAAAATATTTTCTATCAGTAAGTATAGTATGTGTTGTGGCACTATCCACTAGACACAATGTACTTTCATTCTCCATGAGTTGCAAGTTTGAGTTTGACATTCTAAAAGCAAAGAAGTAGAATATAAATCAAGAAAATAGCAAATAAAGATAGCAAATAGGTCACAATAATAATAGAATTTTAAGTATTGCAAACACACAAAAACAAACTAAATTACTAACAGTTTGCAAATAAAACGTGAACCATAAATAAAATCCTAAAATGTCTGAATAGTCCAACAAATGAAATTACTTTTTCATATAGATATTGCTTTTCCTCGGCCTCTCCCTCGACCACCTCTATAAGTGGTAGCATGTGCTTCAGGCACTGCTTGTGAACCAACTGGTCTTGCATTGTGGTTTCTCATCAAAAGTTGATTATGTTTCTCTGCTACAAGTAAAGCATAAATGAGTTCAGAATGCCTAGTATAATTCTTGGCCCTGTACTGCTGCTGGAGTACAAGGTTACTGGCATGAAAAGTAGATAGAGTCTTCTCTATCAAATCAATCTCTGTAACTTCTTGCTTACAGAGTTTCAGCTGTGACACAATACGGTGTAAGGTAGAATTGTACTCAATCACGGACTTAAAATCTTGAAAGCGTAAATTCAGCCAATCATATTGTGCCTGAGGGAGAATAATGGTATTTTGTTGATCAAAGCGATCCTTCAGGGATTGCCATAGGACAACAGGGTCCTTTTCAGTAAGGTACTCATTTTTTAAGTCCTTATTCAGATGATGACGCAAGAAAATCAAAGCTTTCGCCTTCTGGGCGAAGCTACATGAAGAATCTGGAACTATAGCGTCGCTCAGATCACATGAGGCGATGTATATTTCAACATCCAAAGTCCAAGTCAAATAGTTACCACCATCAAGAGCAAGTTCGATGAATTCTCTTTTGTTGATATCAGACATATTCAAACTATAACAAATAATGAAAAGAAAAAAAATTTCAATTACCAAGAGGAAAATAGATATTATATAATACATCTATCCCAACATATTAAATATATATATATATATATATATATATATATATATATATATATATTAACAATTAACAATTAAAAACGAATTCCAACATTCAATTTACTACCAGAAGTCAATCCATTAATTAAGAGACTATCCAATCTGACTATTACTCATGGGATTAACTTCAGAAACTCCATTCACTATGTTTCACTAATTGATTACTACAAAAATAGTGGATATATAGATATGCAAGATATATTCTATTAACAAAATCGAAGCAGCACACAATTTTTATAAGAATAATCCCAAATCAAACTTCTTCAAATTTCCAACAAAGAAAAAATACTTCTGAAAAGTTTGAACAATCAAAAATCCATGAATAATCAATTCAATCTGTTACGGTTATAAAGATTCGAGCGCAGTTATTGTGATGTTTGGGAAAATCAGTCTAGCGAAAGATTTTTTTTCACTTTATTTTATTTTTGGGAGAATAAAAGCGAATGAGATTAGATCTTCAAGTTTGTATTCATTCCGAAAAGTTACCGAAACAATTATATACACACAATCAAATTAAATTACACGCAATTAGAATCAAATAGCCAAATTCTTCAAACTTTCGCAAAGTTGGGCGTTAAAGTCAGAAGCGAAGAAAGAAAGAAAAAAATCACCTTGCAAGAAAAATACGATTTTTTCTTATGGTCTATCTCCGTGTTCACTCAATTGGCTAGAGACTCGTGCTGATAACGTATTGTAATATCCCCTTGAGCAAGCAATTCCAAAGTAAAGAATGGAAGATTCAGAGAGATAAGTGAAGGAGAGAAGAAGAGAGAAAAACAGATTCTGTATTCTCATAACCGTATCTGCAAGTTCCATCATACATATATATATATATATATATATATATATATATATATATATATATATATATATATATATATAAATAAGTAATGTACAATAAAATATTATTTACAATAGATACAACCAGAAAATGATTTTTGGTAATTGATCCTAATTATGGACATCCTTATAAATGGGATAATAGTAGTATATGTTATTCACTACATACATCTCGTGAGAGTTCGTTAGTTGAATTTGATAGGCAAAAATCGAATAATTCTTTATGAGATACAAGATATAGTATATTTTATCATGAAAATAAACATATGTAATAATAAATCAAATCAAATTAGTATAAATTAGATCATACTCAAATCAACAACCAAGTTAGTTTAAATTTTAGACTAAATATTCAAACAAATTAAAATACAATTTACACGACGTCAATGAGATTTAAATCCGCGATTTATTGTAAAAAAGATTTTAGTGTCTCAATTTTATTGCTTGAACTAGACCTCATCTACTTCAAAAATTGAATTGTTAAGTGCGGACAACACTCTCTATTTAAACTCATTCGCTAAGGGTGTGGTTGCTTTGGTTGTAAAATTTGCAATGGAAAATGATGGATAAGAAAATATGAGAAACTATTATATATTTTTTTTACCATATATTTACTAGAGATGAAAAGATGAGAAAATGTTGAAAAATATTTTCACACCCCTACTTTAGGATAATATTATTCAACATTAGAGAGAAAATGAGTTATCCAGAAAATTTTTCACCTTGTTTGAATTTTATTTTTCATCATAGTAAATATGTGAAAATGGTGAAAAATTGATGAAAATATATTTTTTCTATCAAATGAACGCACCCTAAACGTAAAATATTTTCTAAATTAAACAATAGAAAACACAAAATAATGTTCTATTTGAGGCCCAATATCGAAGGTGTGAGCCCAAAGCACGACAAAGTGTTTGGAACTTGGGTTATACATGTAAATTTTGTCATATTAAATAATTTTAATATGTTAATAGTGATTATATATTGAAGCAAATAAGTATTAAAATTTAAAAGGCAGACATTTAATAATATTTCTGTGTATAACACTAAATGATCAAAACGACAAGTTTATGGAATATTAGTACTATATAATTGTCAGTCAAATTTATTAGCGCTGTCGTATTCTTCTCGTTTTAGTACATTTTTATTAAGAGAAATCACGTGATTCTTTTAATTTGTTGGACTTATATATTTTTAATATGAAAATATGACTTCAAGTACAATAGCAAATATACATTTATTTTTCGTTATAAAAAAGATATGAACATAGATAAGTATGAATAGGGCTGGGATCGGGGAGACGGGTACCCTACCCAAAAAAATCGGGTACCCAATCCCAAATATGACGGAAAATCGATACACGACCCCAAACCCGATTAAAAAATCGGGTACCCTAATACCCGACTCGGGTATCCGAATTACCCGATCAAAATGTTAATTTCCAAAGTCAAACTAGAAATCGGGTAAATCGGGTATTAGGGAACCCGAATTACCCGATTTGGCTTAATAGGGTATTCGGGGTACCCTAATACCCGATTAAAAAAAAAATCGAAAATGTGCCCTCTATTTTAAGCCCTTTCCCTATATAATTGTGTACGTTTTCAATCCCATGTATTAACAAATACTATATAACAACAAATCAAAAATCAACAAGCACAAATTTCAGCTCCCAAGTCTAAAATTTTAAATTGAACGAACATCTAAAGTACCCAAGTACGTTGTGACATAAACAAATGTCAAAGTCAAATACTCAAATACATCACAATCACAAAATGACAAAATGATACCCATGGGTCATGACAAAGTACCCGATACCCGATTTTTTCGGATCGGGTAATCGAGTACTCGATACCCGATCCCAAACTTCTCAGCCCTAAGTATGAATAAACTTGTGCCTAACACTAAATGTAACTTTTAAGATTAATCATTATGTATTTAACTCAATTCCTAAACTCTGTTTTGTTTACTAAGTATTACTAGCATTTGCACCCCGTGCAAGGCACGAGAAAATATTTTTAAATTTTAAATTTATATAAAATTAATACTAATTCAATTATCATACTTATAAATATAATAATAAAATTAATTTTAATTGAATATATTTGAGTTAAATATCAAAATAAAAAAATAAAGAAGAATTCACAATTATAAAATATGATACTATGAAAAGTTAAAAAAAATAAAAAAATTATAAAAAAATAAATTTATTCAAAAAAGATGAGAGAGTAGAGATAAATTTTTAAAATTTTACTAATATTTAAACAAGTATAACTTTTTACATTTTAAATCAAATATTTACATAAAATATATCACATTAAAGCTCTTATCGTGATCTTTAATTTGATATGCATATTAAATATTTTTTAATTAATCGAATTTCTTAATTTAGGAAAGAAATAAAACAAAAATAAAAAGTTAAAAAAAGAAAAAGAAAAAATATAGTATCCAAATAAACAATCAATTTTATTATAATTACAAAATTTTCATTCAGTTTTTAAATTAATTTGAATTTAAAAGTTACCTTTTTGATATATTATAAATTATAAATTATAGATTGTAGATATGAATTCTTTTAATAATTTTAGTATCTTTGGGCCTTTTCTGCAATTGGACCACACATTGCAAATTCAAAACCCTAAACCCCCAAATCCAAATAGAATAAAACAAAAACAAAAATAAAATAATAAAACATCATTGACTGAAGAACTTGTGGAAATGGATGATTCTCTTCACCTCCACAAACTCATAAATTCAAATTATCCATTCAAAATCTACTTAGCTCTCACCTCACACCAACAACAACAAAACTCAATGCCACCTCCATTAAACTTAACTCACTCTTCTTACCAATAATCCTCTCCACAATCATTCACAATGATTGCAACCCTCTCTTCATCTCCTCACCCACTGCCCAGATTCAGCACTTCAAGAACACCCATCTCCGATTTCTCCCCCAATTCCAAAACCCATTTATCTTCTTCACCATGTTCGATAATTTGCAGAGGAAGTCCGTTTCTCTCTTCACCATGTTCGATAATTTGCAGAGGAAGTCCGTTTCTCTTCAGGAGCAGAGGATTGAGGCATAATACGAGGAAAAAGTTTCAAACTTGCGCGATTGGCGGGCTCGATCTAGCTGGGTTCGAGAGCGCTCAATCAGTAATTGAAGCAGCCGCGGTTTTGACTGCGATCATCGTAGTTCACGAGAGCGGCCATTTCTTCGCGGCCTATCTTCAGGGGATTCATGTGAGTAAATTCGCTGTTGGATTCGGTCCAATTTTAGCTAGATTCAATTCGAAAAACGTTGAGTATTCGATTAGGGCTTTTCCCCTTGGTGGATTTGTCGCGTTTCCTGATAATGATCCCGATAGCGAAATCCCTAATGATGATGTGAATTTGCTGAAAAATAGGCCGATTTTCGATAGGGTTGTTGTGATTTCTGCTGGTGTGATTGCCAACATTGTGTTTGCTTATGTTATCATCTTTGCACAAGTACTGTTTGTTGGATTGCCTGTTCAAGAATCGTTCCCCGGCGTGCTTGTGCCGGAGGTGAGGCCGTTTTCGGCTGCCTCAAGAGACGGTTTGTTGCCCGGTGATGTCATTTTAGGCGTAGACGACATTGAGCTTTCACGAACTGGCCCTAGTTTGGTTTCTGAGGTCGTTGACGCAATTAGGAATAGCCCAAAAAGGAAGGTGGTGTTCAAAATCGGGAGGGGAGGCGAGAATGTGAAGATCAACATCACTCCGGATGAGAATGTGGATGGTACCGGGAGGATTGGAGTTCAGTTGTCGCCTAATGTGAAGTTGACGAAGGTTAAGCCGAGGGATCTGTTTGAGGTGTTCCGTTTCTCTGGCCGTGAGTTCTGGGGCCTGTCATCGAATGTTCTTGATAGTTTGAAGCAGACATTTATGAATTTCTCTCAGTCTGCGAGTAAGGTTTCTGGCCCCGTTGCTATTATAGCCGTTGGTGCAGAGGTTGCAAAGTCGAACGCTGATGGACTTTTCCAGTTTGCTGCTATTTTGAATCTGAATCTCGCTGTGATAAACCTTCTGCCTCTGCCTGCTTTGGATGGTGGCTCGTTGGCGTTCATCCTCATAGAGGCGGCCAGAGGCGGGAGGAAGCTCCCGTTTGAGTTGGAGCAGCGGATCATGTCGTCTGGGATCATGCTGGTTATCATCCTCGGGGTTTTCCTCCTTGTTCGTGATACGTTAAACCTGGACATCATCAAGGATTTGTTATGATGCTTGCTCAGATTCGATGATTTGCATCATGCTTCGCTTTCTTGATCGCGTTGCAGGCGTTTTGGTGTATGGAGATGCGAGGGGGTGGCAAAGGATGCATACACTGTTGTTTCGTCTAAGACCACACGATAAGTCCCTTTTTCATCTGGATCTCATTGAGCCCTAGCTAGTGTCTATTATTGATTGTCTAGTGCTCAACACATTGGGCTAAATACTTAGATTCTATATAATGTTTATAAATTCGAGAACCAATTTACAGTTACAAGTTGGAGGTGAACGCGTGATATACGTATTTCTGGCCCGATCATTCTGATATGATGAATTCATGATCTTTGTATAGTTTCTCGAGATCATATGTGTATCATTTTTCGTGTTGCTGCCTAATCTATTATCCGTGCTGCTGTAATATTCTCGTTCTTGAAATGCTTATGATGTCGATGTCTTTGTTGCCGGTTGTTAGCTGCTGCATTGTTGTTGTCGTCGTCGTTGTTGTTGTTATTGTTCAGATAAATCAATGAGACCTTTGGTTATGAAATAGCATGTTTTTGGGTGAAGTTCACCTCTCTCTCTCTGTGCTACATTCTCTCTCTTGGGTGAAGTTCTTCAATATCAAGGGGGTGTTTGGTTTTGGGTTTTACATCATATTAGTTAAGTTAATACAGAATAGTAAAGAGTTTGGTATTCTATAACACTTATGCGGATGGTCCTGTGATATGTGAAGGCCCTGAGCTAAAAATCCGGATTACGTAGGATTATTAATACCGCTTCCCCCCTCGGATTACGCAGGACAATTAATACGGCCTTGCAATTGTGTCCATTTTAATCTTATCTAACCTAGAAATATGGATATCAAACGAAAATCATGATTAATTAACCATAATAGCAAACAACCAACCAATATTAGTAACACATATTTATTCACGCTAATAATTTAGTTTACCAACTTTTTTTTGACTAATCCCTTACCAAAAACCAAACACGCCCCAAGAGTGGGAGATTTATCTCTCTCTCTCCATGTTACATCTTATGGCATAAACCTAGTGAGCTCATCTATATGATTGCTTTTACATTGAAGGAAATGAAATTGGTTGGTTACAATATTTCTCTAGATAGGTAGTCAATAATTATCTACACTACTTATTAATGATATAGTAATAATAAGTTGCATATCTAGCTTTAAAATAACAAGTGAGAAGTGCAAGTTAAAAAGAAAAAATAATAACAAGTGAGAAGTGTTGAAGATGATTCAAGAAAAGATAATTTTCAATTCATTAAATTTACTTGCCTTCTGTTTCTTGTTTGTTAAAGAAGGCTATAATTGAAGAGGAACTGTTGAAATACAACTTTCACACACGATATAATTCTATTTTGAAAAGGAGAAACATCAAGAAGCCAAAGTTATGTAGTAAATATTTTAACATGATTATCTTCATCGGCCACCTCCACCGCCGGAGCCGCTGCCTACCCCAACGCCGGTGCCTGAGCCGGAACCACCACCTACTCCCACGCCAATCCCAATGCCGATACCTACACCAACTCCTCCACCGCGCCCTCCGCCAGCTCCACCTCCTAGGCCACCACCAGCTCCGCCTCCTAATCCTCCACCAGCACCACCACCGAACCCACCACCATGCCCCGAACCACCACCTAAACCTCCTCCTCCACCGCCACCACCTCCTCCGCCTCCACCTCCACCACCGCCAACACCTCCGGCACCAACACCTCCACCGGCACCAAATCCACTACCATGGCCAGATCCTCCCCCTAAACCACCTCCTCCACCTCCGCCTCCACCCCCACCACCACCTCCTCCACCTACTCCACCTGCACCGCCTCCAACACCACCTCCCGCTCCAAACCCTCCACCGGAACCGGAACCACCCCCAACCCCGCCTCCACCACCTTGTCCTCCTCCTCCACCCCCTCCAAGACCTCCACCTCCACCCGCTCCGCCTCCAACACCACCTCCCGCTCCAAACCCTCCACCCGAGCCAGAACCACCCCCGATCCCGCCTCCACCACCTTGTCCTCCTCCTCCACCCCCTCCAAGTCCCCCTCCTCCACCGGCACCCCCACCAACCCCACCTCCAGCTCCAAATCCTCCTCCACTCCCGGAACCTCCCCCTACTCCTCCTCCTCCTCCTCCACCAAGTCCACCACCCCCTCCAACTCCACCACCACCACCTAGTCCACCTCCACCTCCACCACCACGTCCACCACCAAGGCCTCCGCCTCCTCCTGCACCACCACCTAGTCCACCTCCACCACCACGTCCACCACCAAAGCCTCCGCCTCCTCCACGTCCCCCACCATAACCTCCGCCCCTCCCACGGCCGTAGCAGCCGCGCCGGCTATACCTGCAATCATCCTCTCTCCAACCCTCCTTGTCAACTCTTTCATCACCAAGAATCTCCCCACTCAAATTCAACACCAAGATCATGAGAAGGGCCAAACCACACACCCATTTTTGAGAAAACCCCATTGCTATGAAACTCAGAAAAGGCTTAGTTATCTCGCTTCAACGCTGCATGCTGCTTATATATAGAGCAACAATGGAGGAACAGCTCAGTCACATCTACCCACCATTAATGCACACAAACTTGCATGGTTACATCGACGCGTTTGAGCAGATGGGGAAGTGGCGGGAGAGTAATTAATGTTCAAAAAGTCAATCCAGATAAGGGGTTGAAACTGGTAATTAACTTTCAAATTCAACTTACCGACACACACACACACACTCTCTCTCTCTTATTTAAGGTTTTTGTAGTGATGGAGATAAAACATGGGTCAACTAATAGTATTAACAAAGTTTGCTAGGATATTTCTTTGCACAACAAGCACACACAAACACTAGCATAGAGTAGAGAGGTCCATTTAAATCCTTGATTTCTAAAATTTAAATTTATTAAAAGTTGTGGTTGGAATAGTGAAATAATTAATGCTTCAATTTCAAAATACTTGCTATATCAAGTAATTTATTTATTTATTTAAAAAAAAAATATGATTTTCGCATCCTGTATTCAAGAGATGGACTTATAACTCATATAAACTCTTTTAGGTTATTTTTTTTTGGTTAATTGGCTATAAATACAAGATTTATACCTAAATTTTGATTTTTAATCCTAACTATTTTTTTGGTCAACAAATACATAAATTTTTAAACATTTTAGAATTTGAAGGTATATATTGCTGGAAATCTCTTGATGATACCCATATTGTTGGGTTTCACCGGAAGTGGTGGGAAAAATAAATATAGAGTTTCATGACATCGATTTTCATGTCATTTTTCGACCACTATCAGTTATCAAAATCTAACAATATGAGTATTATTAGAAATATAACTTAAAGAGCTTTCCAACAGCATCTTCGGATTGCTCATTGAATTTCAGACAATCAAATTATTAGCCAACGAACTTTGAGCTTAGGTCAATTTTTTTTTAAAAAAAACAATAATTTATGTGTATTTTTATTGCAAAATAGATTTGTTTAAAAACCAAAATTTGGATATAGTTCGCATATTTATAGGTAATTAATCTTTTTTTTATAATTTATAGTTCGTATAATTTATTATAGCAAATAGAAAAAGAATTTAAGTGTCCAGTTTTCTCCAAATAAAATAAAATTAAATAAAAACCTTTAATGATTACAGTTAGATGGAGAAATATGTGAATTGTGTATCTGACCTGTTCAAGCACTAGACTCAGTCCACCTTATCATTAATATCTCACATGCATTCATTTATTACAAGTATTATTGCCAGAACTGTATAAAAACAATTATGTATATTATTAATAATAATAGTAATACTAATAATAAAATAATTACTATTATGATAAAGAGGACTTTTATGAATTAACGAATCGCAATAATTAAACTCTTGCTTAAAAAATACTTAACAGCGATACACCAGTCGCATTTATAACCAAGAATAATGTACAAAAAAAATTCGAGTATAAGTGTATAACCAAATTATTGAATTTGAGCTATAAATTTTATTCATTTGATAGACAATGCCGTTATCATATCCAAAATTTGAGACGAAAATTCCTCTTTTTTTTTTTTTTTTTGAGTTACAACTCAGGTACATTTTGAAAAGGAAAATTCTCTTGCTAAGTACTTATAAATTCCACACTTTTAAATGACACAAGTTCTAATAAAATAATTCAGTGTGTTGTGAGTGGAGAAATAGTCTCAATTTATTAATTATAAGTGAAAATTTACTAAAAATAGACTGGGTACAATTATTATGGACGAATAAAGATGACAAACTAAATACATTTAATTATATGGACAGATAAAGTATCTAATTCTACTAGTAGTGTAGTGCAGTAATATTGCATTGAATGACAGCATAATGAGACGCATGGTCATACGAAAGAGTCTCAAAAGTGGCGTAGCCACGAGCTAGCCGGAACTTTCCGGTGCCGCCCACCACCGCCACCTCCCTCACTCGCTCGAATTGGGCACTCGTCCCTTGCAATTCCAAGGTGCTACCCTTATACTCTTCATTGATGAACACAATCGATATTAAGACATGTGTGTTGGACCCATCTAGGGCTGACGTCACATATATACCTTGGGCCCGAGCAATTTGGGCCGAGCTTTCCTCAACCCCTTCGGTTATTGGATCGTCCGTGCAGAAAATGGCCCCAAATTTCGTGAAACTAAGCAGCCCGTTTGACTGGCCCGTTATCTCGATCACGGTCGCGTTAGGCCCGCCCGAATAATCTTGGAAGTAGGTTGTCATTTTGGTCTCTTTGATAAGCCCTAATTCTGCATTTGAAAATGTGAAGAATGCAATAAATATTAGAGAAATAGGTAATTTAATTGCCATAATTGACCTTAAAATTGCAAACTCGAAATGAAAGTGGAAATATATTTTTGATTTGTACTTGTGTTTTTGTATAATTTGTTGCTTTCGGGATGTTTTTATAACGTAGATAGCTGAAAAAGAGCCAAAACTTAGCATATGAATCATCGATTAATTAATGGGATTTGGATTAATTTCATAAAATACCTCTTCTTGTACTTTAGTTCTATGCTAAGTATGATTAATATTTGTTTATATGAAATTGGGCACTAGCAAACGACATATAGAATCCACGTCGAGAGTCTGATTTGATTTCTCTATTTTTCGGGCAAATGAGATGAGATCCAGTGTTCCACAATTTTATATGTGCCACTGTGTCCCATGTTTATATCTATTATTTTAAAAATATTATTTATAAAAATAAAATTTATTATAATAATATGAACTATATTTAATTTTTATTTTAAAAAATTAAAATTTTTAAAAAATATATACCATCACTTTGAATTTATCAACCTATTATTAGATAATAAAAGTGAAATTAAATGACAAAAAATAATTATATACCCTAGATTGATGGAATAAACCATAGTTAATAATCACAATATTAAATTAAAGCATACAAAGTTGAAATTGAAGAAAAAATATATAAGAAAATGAATAAAATTTAAACATGGGACACAATGTGGCACACAAAGTGTAGTACACCGAATCTCATTTCCAAATTTTTGGCTTGTGAAATGATATTTTTGAGCACCATTCGCGAGTTTCGCTCACGTTTAGTCTACATTAGTATAATTATTTATTTTGTTTTCTATTTAATTATATATAATACATAAAAAACTATTATTAACATAATTAATTTTACGAAATAATCCAAATACTAAAGTTACTCATGGTATGTGTGTATCATAAAATTATTCCACGTTGAATGAGATGTTGAATTATGGAGCTTGAATTCGAATTTTTTGGGCATGTTTTATTAGTGTGGGTTGGATCATTATTAGTTGGGCAAATTGCATGAAAATACCCCACTTTATACCAAAATCCGGTTTTTTTTGACAAAAAAAATTTTGTTGCAAAAATTTCAACTACCTTTCAATTTGTTGCAATGTCCGGCCCGTTAAATTTTCCGGCCAAATTAAATCTTAGTTGACAGCCGGAATGCCAACGTGGCATTAAAAATGCCAAATCACACCCACCCTCCCCTCCCACGTCACACTCTCTCTCTCTCTCTCTCTCTCTCTCTCTCTCTCTCTCTCTCTCTCTCTCTCTCTCTCTCTTCCCCCTTCCCCCTTCCCTCTCTCCCTCGACGGCTCTCACCCTCTGTCTCAATTCCTCCATCGCCGCCACCTCCTCCCCGAATTCTGGGACCTCCGCACCAACGGTCGCCGCCCCCAAATTCCAAACAACTCGCCGGACTTCCTCCCTCCACCGCCCCAGATACCCAACAACCCCGCTGCCCCCAAATCAGAAATTGAAGAATTAAGAAAAACTTTCAATTCTAGAAAAAAAAACTTCAAAAAAACGCTCCTAAATCAAGGAAAATCGAGAATTTCAGGGGGGGGGGGTCTCAGAGATGTTATCATCATCGACCTTTTTGTCGGCGAGGATTTCAAGAAAAATCGAGGGGTGGCGGCGCTGCTTGGTTAGGGTTTACAGAGGGGCGCCGCCACCCCAAATACCTTTCAACCCCGTCGCGCCACTTCCTCCTCCGCCCAGATCTGTCCAGATTCTCGGGTCTCCCCACATCACCATCTCCGACTCCCTGTTTTCCACCACCCAAATTCTCGGGTCCACCGGCTTGAGGGCCGACGTTTTCTCAAGCCGAAGAGCGGCGAGCAAGCGAGTTAGGGCTCACCCCCTTTTCTCAGGCGGCGGCTCTGGTTTCCATTTGGGCACCACTACCTGTTTTGTTCTCAGAAGAACGACAACTGGCGATTTGAGAAAGGAGGGAGCAGGAGAGACGATGGGAGAATTTGGAGGGCGGCGGAAACAGCCAAACAGAGTGTGGAGAGAGAGAGAGAGAGACGTGGGAGGGGAGGGTGAGTGTGATTTGCCATTTTTAATTCCACGTTGGCATTCTGGCTGCCAACTAAGATTTAATTTGACCGGAAAATTTAACGGGCCGGACACTGCAACAAATTGAAAGGTAGTTGAAATTTTTGCAACAAAAAAAAAGATTGTCAAAAAACCAGATTTTGGTATAAAGTGAGATATTTTCATGCAATTTGCCCTTATTAGTTATATAAAGCTCGAAGGTACTACACATCAGGACACACCTGTTTTTCATGTCTAGTTGAGAAATGTATGTTATATATTGTATGTGAGCACGGCTCAAGTTTAATCCACGTCAGTGTTGCTTCTTTTTACACTTATTTTAATTTTAATACCTCATAAATTTTTATTGAAATTATTAATTTTATAAATTATATAAAAATTAAAACTTGATTTGTTATTTTTATTAATTATTTGAAGGGGAAAATTAAAAAAAGTTGAGTTTTAGTTTTTATCTAATTTAAATAATTAATAATTTCAATAAAAATTTATTAGGTATTAGAATAAAAATAAATATATAAAACAAAAAAAAAATATAACAATAACGTGGATTAAACTTGAGCAATGCTCACATAAGATATTATAGCATAACATTTCTCATTACGGTAATGTTGTTTGACCGTATGGTAAAAACTTATAAAATTCATGCATTTAATTTTTTATGTTTAAAATAAAAATAGTATTTAGTTAGTTTTATTTTTTCACATATTGTAGCTATTTTTCTTTATTTTTAATAATTTTTTAATTGTTTTAAAAAAAATTAAAAAAATTACATTGTCTACAAAATAATAAAACTAGAAATATATTTTATTTTTATTGTGAATAAAATTTTTGAATACATTGAGTTTAAAGCTATTATGACCAAATAACATTCCTCTTCTCATTAAATAAGACCAGTTTGACTCTTTCATCTGCTAGTTTTCCATACCAAGCATCCATTTACAATTAAATTTTCAAGCACTATGTTGAAACATGGAGTTTGAAGCTACTGAATACCAGACCAACCATGATCGCGATGATCCAACTTTTATCACTACAACATTTTAATCGAATACCGACTAATTATTCTGTCGGTAAATCCTAAATTCCGTCAGTAATAAAGAACACCGACGGACTTATGACGGACTTCATCCGAAGTCAAAATGATAATCGGTAAATTATTTATCGACGAATCACAGTCGCTTTTCCGTCGTTTTGCTATCAACACTGGTGAAAGCAATAACGACTATTAAAGCAATCACAAAAGTCACCATTGACACTATCCCAAATGTAAAGAAGCAGCATCAAATAAACGTTGGTACATAAATCTTGATTCTTGAATAAAAAAACTTTGTTGAAACCCGAATAATAGGATGACAAGTCGGGCTACGCCCCTTTGGATCACAAATGTTGTTTCATGATTGTGATAACCAACATTCATTAGCATAAAATTATGAGTTAAGAGTCTAAGCTCGATCAGAGATGTCATTCGAAATAAAACATGAAAGTCTTGTTAGGAAAAAAAAAACAGATAAGATATTAGCTAGTGCTATAACGAAAGTCTAAATAGGATATTGAACCCTATCCTCAACTCTGTCCCGTCAGCAAGTACTAATGTACTCAATGAGCATGCATTTTTTGAAACATTTCATATTTTCGTAAAGACATTTTATCCAATCATTTAAAAAGATAACTTAGACGGTTTTAAATAAAAGTGATTCTAAGCATGCAAAATCATTTCTTTCATTTGGCGCCATTGTCACACTCAATTCTGATACTTGTTGTGATCCTAGGACAGATCGCTTTCTCCAATTTACTTGAATTGAGGGCACAATAATCCAAACAAGTTTAAATTAACCTCGGGACGTTTCTGAGGCAGGTCTTACATGCCCCAGGACACATCTCGTCGAGCACCCTTATAATGCCTCATACATGATGGAGATCAACCCACCGAGTCAGTTAACAAGTGTACACAATCCTCAAACGACGTGTTATGTTATAAGAGAACCGCAGACAATTCATTGTTGCGAGCCTTAAACAAAACTGAGCACACAAAATATTTTATTGGCTAAACAGCCTGCATTTCATAAAATATTTAGAGCTTAATAACTTAGTTATACATTTGAAAAGTAAGCCAACCTGATTAGGTAAAGCCTGAAGATCATAAATACATAAACTTGTCTTGGAAAAGCAACCCTAATCCTCTTGGTCCACAACGCCCACAAGAAAATCTATTCATAATAGGTCTCGTGAAGCTAACTTAATGTCTTAGTGGATGTGCAAAACATTCTTGATTCATCACGCCGGATTTTCAAAATTTAATGTATAAATATTGAAAAAGTAAAATACTTTGAGTTAAAGACACCAACAATATCCTTACTCGATTTTCTTTGATAATTGAATTTAGAAATAAAGCCAATTTAAATAATAAATACTCTACTTTTATTGCAAAATGCAAATGCAATTTCATTTCATGCTTAACTCATGTATTAAGTAATTATACTTATATGCACATAATAATATTATTATGCAATTTATTCTTTAGTAAATTAATTAATTAAACCTAAATTAAAGTATACCTAAATAATAACTTAACCTTAGATAATAAATAGCTACTCTTAAAATAATTTGCAGCCCAATTCATTATATAATAGGGCCCAATATCTTCTCATAAATTTAAGGCCGAATTTAAAATAAAGCTTGCCCAAGCCGTCCCTAAAAATATCAGCCCACAATTTTTTAAAAAATGGGCCCAAACTATTATTAATGGAAGCCCAATAAAATAAAATAAAAAGGTAAATCCTTTCTTTCTTTCTTCTTCCACAAACAGACACAACACAAACAGCCTTTTGTTCACCTCTACGCCAAACTTATGAGTGTTAGTGTAAAGATTGAACAGTATTATTTTGCCCTTTATGTGTTCGATGAAATGCTTAGGATGGGCGTTCCAGTTGATAATTACACAAGGAATATTGCTGTCAATTGTTGTTGTCTCTTGATAGATATATACTCTGCTTTTGCTGTAATGGTATTCTTTCTCAAGAGAGGTTATGAACCAGATGTCGTGACTTTTGGCACTCTCATAAAAGGGTTATTCTTAGTTAATAAGGAGGCCGAAGCCATGAAATTGTTTGAAAAGATTCTGGATTTCAAACTTTGCAAGCCCAATGATGTTATGATTTTGCACGTGATAGATGGGTTGTGCAAAAGTGGACAGGTCATTGAAGCCCATGATTGGCTCCACAGATTAGAAAGTAGTGGATGGATTCTCGACGTTAAAGCATATAATGCACTAGTTGATGGATTTTGCAAGGGTGGAATGGTGGACAATGCGTTCAAGGTTCTATCGGAAATGGTTGGTAAAGGTATTTTACCTAACGTTGTCACTTATAGTTCCATTATTCATGCATACTGTAAGGAAGAAAAGATGGAAAAGGCTGAGAATATGCTGGAAATTATGATGCAACAACATATTTGTCCCGATGTCTTCACTTATTCTTCGCTTATTGAAGGGCTCTGCCTGAAGGGTGAAATTGGAAGAGCGAAACAGTTACTTGATTCCATGGTAGAGAGGGGCCTTAAACCCAATATTGTTAATTGCAAGAAGGGAAACCTGGATGAAGCTTGGCTTATTTTTCTTGAAATTCCCGATAAAGGTCTCGAGCATGATGTGCACACTTATAATACATTATTAGATGGGTTCTTGAAGAATGGGAAGGTTGATGAAGCTCTACCGCTGCTGTCCGAGATGGTGGAGAAGGGTATCTCGCCTAATGTTGTCACAAGCAACATATTGATAGATGGATATTGCTCGCATGGCGAGATGGTTAGAGCTAGAGAGCTCTTCAATTCTATGGCAAAGATGGGGATCAAGCACGATATATTCACCTACGATATCTTGATTAAGGGATACTGCAAGGTGGGAAACCTTGATGAAGCGTGGCATTTCTTTGATGAGATCTCGCGTGTTGGTCTCAAACACTCGATCGTGTCATACACCACGATGATGCATGGGCTAATACGCCAAAGAAGTTTTTTAGACGGGTGGAAGCTTTTCCAAAATATGGAAACTCATAATCTACATCCGAATCTCTACACCTACACCATCTTGTTGGATGGCTTGTGCAGGATCCGTCGGATTAATGAGTCGTTGGCATTTTTTAGGGTGATGGAGGCGAAAGGCGTGAATCCTAATATCGTAACATATGGTGTTCTGATCAACGGCTTGTGCAAGGGCCGAAGACTTGATGATGTTGGAAATCCTTAACATCATCTAATGATACGCAGCGGAAATAACAGTCAAGGAAAAGATCTAGATTTATAATTGATTCATATGTAGAGATTACAAACACACAACAGTTAGAATAACTTACTTGTTGTGTTGTTGTGTAGCAAACAATCCTGTAGCAATTCTTCTAGCAATCCTGCAGTTGAATCCACTACTATGGTATCCACGCATATTGCAGATTCGATGCAGGAACAATTCCCGATGCACAATTCAATCTTCGAAAGCTAGGAAATCTCCGATTGAATTCTATAGTGCTCTAAGTGTTTTCTCTCTTGTGATTTTACGTGTCTCACGTGTGTTCATCTCTCAGACAAAAGAAATATATTCCTATTCTTATAGGAATAAGACATGCCTGTAAACCCTAGGTTAAACAGGCCGGGCTTTTCTTTTGTCTCCAATTAATTAATCCAATAGTCAAACTATTTACTAATTAATTAAAGCTTATTAGAATATATCAAATATATCCTAATCTAGTCCATATATCTTTCAATCTCCCACTTGGACTAGCATTAGATTAAACACCAAGCACTATCTTTGCACCCTTGAGCGAATCAACAATACACATAAAGTGTGACCCAATAGGCCTCCATTATCGTCGATAATCAAATTAAAGTCTACACAAAACTCCTAGACTGCGTTGTGTAGCGAACTCGATATATGAAGAACGTTTACGTGGATTCTGTAAACAAAACCTTTATGCGAAGATATAGTAACATCCTTTCATTCACGAACCACTCGATAGAGCCTAGAATTTGCCATTGTGTCTTTCTAATAGCTCTATCAATTTATCTCATCTTTATTAAATGACCTCCATCGATCACGTTCAACTTTTAAAGTTCGAACACATCAATTGCACTGGCCAGTGACTTAACGGTCAAGTAATATAGAGAAACTGAGTGTTCTTCTCGAAATGTTAATCGAGGAATGAATCCTATCTTGGCACAACTACCACCTTCCCTTATATCCCGATATACCCAACACAAGCCGTATCTACCCCTTTGGTTGGAGTGCAAGCATTGTACTTGGTCAAAGTATACCATTCAATAAGTAAGATAAGCATTGTCCTCAAGTCAAAGGACTGTCACAATCTCCACACACCAATAATCATAGACACCAAAACAAATGATATATTGGTAGGGTATGCCAATACTCTCTAAAGTATCCATGCATCTATCACGAGTATCTAATATCTCATAGTCGTGAGAACAACTACATTCTCTAAGAATGTGATACAGATCGCATGCCAACTTATAACATATCATCAATATCCCAATCTTGATGATCCTTAGTTGGGGTGCTTTAAGAGTTATACTCTATTGCTAACCTCCCACTAAGTTAGCAACAATATTAACTCATGGGAACATTTAATTGAATGAAAACAAATAATCAAAGTAATCAATCAAATAAATGCATAATGCCATTAGTGACATCAAATGTCATAAATGTGATCAAGTAATAAGTCTCAACACAGATTATTTCTAGACATATTACTTTTACTCCCACTGACTAAAGCTAGTCTCAAAGATATCCAATGCCCAAACACTCAAAGTGCTTGTTATGATTCACAATGCATAACAATTGGTCAAAATGATTAGCTATGTCCTCTTATGTGGGAATATGCTCTAACATAAACTATTATTTCTAATATCTCTTAAAATCTGCCAATGATGCTAAGCACACAAACTACACGTTGTGTAGTGAAAATTATGACATTCATGACCATCCTATTGCCCTAGCGTTAGCATAATCCTTTGTGCATTAAATCTCATTGTCATTAGAAGGATAATCCTTTCTTGACAAATAGATGCCATATTCCATCGGTAGATGTCCTTTCGAACTTCTTCATGGAGTATCGCCTTAGCACCTTGTCTATGTAAGTGGATTTTGATAGCATAACAATCTATTAGCTCAAACTCAATAGATCTTGATCCCAAGGATATAATAGGCTTTACTCAAATCCTTCACCATGAAGGAAATTAACAACTAGTCTTTCATGAATTGTATCATGAGTACAATAATTTTCATTTTCAATATGTCATACATAAATGATGATGAAAATTGTGTTCTCATTCTTGTGTTTCATATAAACACAATACTTTCTTTACTTTTGACCAAAATCAAACGATTTGATTTCTTTGTCAAAACATTTGTTTCATATTCTAGAAGCTTGTTTTAGTTCATAAAAACAAGTAAAATCTCAATGGAGTTGACTTTTGCAATTGGCGAAAAGATTTCATCATAATCAATGCTCTCGCACTGACTATAATCTTTTGCCACTAACCTTGCCTTGCAGGTTTGCACATTATCATTAGCATCAATTAGGTATTACCCCAAATGATATCTTATTTATGGTCTAACTGGTCCATTCAGATTTTATGGCTTCTTGCCACTTCTAAAATCTATGACTATCATAGTTTCGCATAAATTCTAAGATCATTACCAGTTTCAAATTCTTTCTCGTATTGATCTTAGACCAATAGATTAATTCTTTGACTGGTTTACGTTCTCTAGAACTTATACGACGTTGCATTTGTGCAGGCTCTTCGTTATTCTGAACTTGAGGAAGTTGATCCACTATATCATGATGAAGAATCTTCGACATCCAATATCATATCTCCCCCGTATTGAAGAGTCTTGCATTTCTGCAAAATCTTCAATACTGGTCTTATTGGATGTAGATGGCGCTCTAAGTAGTGCATCAATACCAATGAGATCATGAACAGCTCCCACTAAATCCTTGTTTAGACCATCTAACATGTTTTCTTCCTCTATGTTGACTTTGTGGCTCTCAAATCTTATTAAGATCTAAGTCATAATGATCTTGTTCCCTATAGACCAAGTCTTTTCAAGAAACATCGCAATCCTAAAACTGAGAACTTATATTTTCCAAGAAAATAATAGTATTCTCGTGTTTTATTCGGATGTCCCACAAAGTAACACTTCTCACTTTTGATTCCAACTAATCAGTGAGCATTTTCTCTACATATGTTGTGTAACCCAAGGTTCACACATGTGTAAAACTATGCTTCTTTCAATACCACATTCATATGATATTTACTCAACTAATTCAAGTGGAACTTGGTTCAGAATATAAGCAATAATAAACAAGGCATAGTCCCAAAGATACACCAGAAGTTTTGAAAAGCTCATTATGGATCGAACTATATCTAATGAAGTTCGATTTCTCCTTTTGGATGTCAAACTCAAATGAGGTATCCCTAGAGGAGTCCATTGTGGATGGATTCCATATGACTTCAAGCAATCGGCGAATACATGGCTTAAGTATTTATTTCTCGATCTAATCGTAGAGATTAAATACTTTTCAAAGTTGTTTCTTGACTTCTAACTTAAACTCCATAGATTTCTCAAAGTTTCTGATTTGTGTTTCATAAGATACACATTTCCACACCTTAAGAAATTGTCTGTGAAAGTTGTGAAGTACGAATATCCACTTTGTGCTTGATTTAGAAACGATCCACACACCACTATGTGAATCAACTCAAGTACTTCTTTAGCTTGTATTCTTTTCCTAGAAAGTGGCTCGCTGGTCATTTTAACCTTGAGATGTGATTTCACAAGCACTTTAAGACTTTACGTCAAAAGTGTGAGATAGTCTAACTTTCTCGATCTTGTTAATCATTTCTCATTAAGTGACCAAGCCTACATGCCAAAGTTAAGTCGGACTATTCGCATTGCTTGTGATGGTTTATTTTACACACTGGGGATATTTTGTTCGCATTGAGCAAATATAAAGCATTCTCAAGTGAAATATTTTCATCTCCATTACGCAAAGTAGAATAAATTCTATTCGCAAAATGGAATGAAAAACTTCAATGTCTAACACGAGAATGGAAATTATATTCCTCATAATTCCAAGAACAAAATAACAATCTAACATGTCCACACACCCAAAGATAGATCAAATCCATAAAACCTTATGCATTTAGCAACAACTATTGCTCAAAACAAATGCGTAAGTCAAATTTCCTTGGTCTCACTCTCCTGTTTTAGTTAGACAACACACATTTTAACAAATGTGTGAACTATAACTCGTATCTAATACCCAGGAGCATGAGTTGTTAGTAGACATGTTCACCTCAATGATAAACATACCAAATCCTGCTATCAAAACATCCAATGTTTTGAACATCAAACAGTATCCCTTCCAGTGTCCTTTTATTGACAAAAGGTATTTCATCTTTGGGTAACTTCTGCTTCTTTTGGTTTCCACCTTAGGATGCAAAATTTAGTTCTTTGATCCTTCTTCTACCTTTTCTTTCCTTTTTGGTTAGAATTGGCAGAAGCATTAATCATAAGAACTTATTTGTCCTTAGTGGAAGACGATTCAAAATCGTTCTTAACATGTCATGAAACTCAGGCAGTGTCACTGTCCTATTATTCATTTCGAATTCACTATGAAGTTCTCAAATGAGACAGATCATTACTGCAAGATTAAGTTGATTGAGATAAATATCAGATAGTCTCGTTCCAATCGTGGCCAATCTCTCAATTAACTCAATCTTTTCAAGACATCCATAGAGACCTTATCTACTCCATGTAGATTAATCCTGAAGAGATCAATGAGTATCTTATACTTTATGGTCTTAGCTTCTAAAGCATTAACACTCTTCAGGTGTATCAACATCTCAATCGAAAACATATGATCACGTTGTTTATGCAGTTCCAAACTCATAGATACAATCATGACATATTTAGCAGAAGTTACATCATCCAAATGTTTCTTATAACTTTCAATGTCAAACATTTTGAAAATTTCTAAAGTCACATTCAGGATGATGTGGATTGATTTCTCTAAGACATAATCAATCCTATCTAGCCTTAGCACCAAACGCAACTTGCGCGGTCAATCCAGAAAGTTTGACCTAGTCAATTTACCGTATCCAACAAACATAACAAAACAGTTGCAGATAAAACAGAGATAAAAGAAAGCAGTAAAAAGAATCAAATCAAATAAGATCACATTTATTTTACTAATCAAACAAGGCATTTTGTTTTGATTAGCTCCCACTAATTTTAACATATCTTACGCCCCCAACATAAAATACGGATTTATAATCAATATAAATCATAGTGGTCCAAGACCCAAGTCAATATTATGCAGCCTCTGCTTTGCTGATGACTACAATAATATCACTTAGTAGGCCTCTAAGCCAATTGCAACAACAATTTTGCAACTCTTGGTTGATTAATCCAATTAATCTGCGTCCTTAAATTATTCTTGGTCGCTTTGCGTTCCAAAATGATTTAAGTAAGTCAACCCTATCACACGATGCCAACCTATGAATGAGCCTTGGCCTTGTAGATTAGAGCATACAATTTTATGTAAATACTCTTGATCGAAAATGATGGGTTGCTCAGACAATTATGATGGACGACGCGTTTTGTGCTTACACAAAGACTTATATTTAATGGGGATTTAGCATGTGATATTAATTGCTTATATTTAATATCCAATATTAAATAGCAAAACAATTATTGGGTGCCGCCTACCCAGACATACGAAATGCGGACCACACATATTGGGTGCCGCCTACCCATACATAGTAACGCGGACTACATATAGTGGGCGCCGCCTACCCAAGGATAAAAGCGGTCTCTAACTACTATAGTTAAGAAAATAAGCATAAAATCAAATAGCATGCTTATCACAAAACAACATAGAATCTCTACGAATAAAATTCCTTAATCCAATTAAAATTCTATTCTCCAATTAAAATATGGGTTAATCAGTTTGTATTAATTCCAAATTAATACACAATTATTATTTCAAAAATAATAATTTCATATATTAATTCAAAATTAATATAAAATCTCATCAAATATTATTATTTCAAAAATAATAATAATTCATGATTTAAATCCAATTAATGAATTAGTCAATTTATATCAATTCCAAATTAATATAAATATACATTCAATATTATTATTTCAAAATAATAATACTAAATAAAATTCATTAATCTAATTAATTTATATTAATTTCAAATTAATATAAACATACAACAAATATTATTATTTCAAAAATAATAATAATAATCGAGATTTATTAATCTAATTAATAAATAAAATTCTGAAATTGGGATTGATATTATTAATTCTAAATCAATAACATTTTTTTTTATAAACAGTTTCAGCCCAAAAGGGCCATTTATTATAAAAATTTTCGCAGGCCCAGCCTCTAAGAAAAGAAACATAAGCCCAGCAGCCCTAGGCCCAGACCAGGCCCCAAATGACATAGGCCCAGATCAGAACTAGGGCTTGCAGCTGCAACAGCAGCGCCTCCCTTCGATTCCCGTCAGTTCCGCCGCGCTCGGAGCCGCGCCGGAGGAGTGGCTGCGACGTCCGGCTAAGGCACGCCTTCGCCGGTCATCTCCAACTCCAGCCGTCGACGAACAGGCGTCCAAGAGCAGTGGCAAAGGTCTCCTCGCCGCCGCCCCTCTAAGGGTCCGACTGTGCGAGTTCTCCACCGGCAGTCTCACCGCGACGACGTCCAAAACCACGCCGGCGGGACTGTTACCAGAAGCCAGACGGGCGTGGAGCGTCGTTCTCCCCGCAACAGAGCAAGTCCGCCGCGCGAGACCACTGCCGGAGCAACGCCTCTTGCGCCGTCTTGCCACCAACACCGCCACCACGCTGTCGTCTCCCACCGCCGGACTCCAAGCCCGAGGCGGCGGGATCGTTACAGAGAGGCAGCAGCACCTCAGATCTGAAGCGCGACACAGACAGCGGGAAGTGGTCGGGCGTGGCACACCGGCGAGCCCCGACCACTTGCCGCCGCCTCGTCTGTCACCCACCCTCTCTGCATCGGCGGCGGTCGATGACAGCCGCAGTGATCCTGATCCAGCGAAGAAAGTCCGAATATTGCCCAACAATATTCACCCAATTTCAGAAACTCATTTTTCAAAATCAATTCAAAAATCAGATTTCAAAAATATCAATTTCGAAACAGATTTTAAATTTTAATTCCAAATTAAAATTCAATTAACCCATAATTAATTAGAACATAAAACAATTATAAATCGAGCCTCGGGCTCTGATACCACTGTTCTGATACCACTGTTGGAAATCCTTGACATCATCTAATGATACGCAGCGGAAATAACAGTCAAGGAAAAGATCTAGATTTATAATTGATTCATATGTAGAGATTACAAACACACAACAGTTAGAATAACTTACTTGTTGTGTTGTTGTGTAGCAAACAATCCTGTAGCAATTCTTCTAGCAATCCTGCAGTTGAATCCACTACTATGGTATCCACGCATATTGCAGATTCGATGCAGGAACAATTCCCGATGCACAATTCAATCTTCGAAAGCTAGGAAATCTCCGATTGAATTCTATAAAGCTCTAAGTGTTTTCTCTCTTGTGATTTTACGTGTCTCACGTGTGTTCATCTCTCAGACAAAAGAAATATATTCCTATTCTTATAGGAATAAGACATGCCTGTAAACCCTAGGTTAAACAGGTCGGGCTTTTCTTTTGTCTCCAATTAATTAATCCAATAGTCAAACTATTTACTAATTAATTAAAGCTTATTAGAATATATCAAATATATCCTAATCTAGTCCATATATCTTTCAGATGAAGCTATAAGGCTCTTCAACCATCTCCGTTCCAATGGCTTAAATCCCAACGTACAAATCTACAGCATGATGCTCGACTCCCTCTACAATTATGGGCGAGAAGGGGAGGCTAGGAGGTTGATGGAGGAGATGGAGAGAAGCGGCTGCACGCCTAATGGCGTGACGTTCAATATTATTGTGTGGAATCTGGTGAAGAGCAAAAAAGCGCATGAGGCGATTCCTTTCTTGGAGAGAATTCGTGGTTAATTCCGAGATCATTTATGCTTTGCGTGATCATGAACTAAGAATTGGAGAAGGTAAAGATGAGAAATTGCAAGAGATTGTTAAGAAAGTTTGTGCTCAAAATTGAGAGAGGTCTCAATCTACTCTCAGCTTTTCTTTTGTCTCTAACGCTCGGATTATTCAAGGGTTATGCGATGTTGGTATATTACAAGGTAATTTTGCTTTTAGCATTGTAAATGCAAATGCTTTTGTGGATGTTTGCATTTATTGCTAATAATTTTGCTTTTGGCATTGTAATTTTTCTTGGAGATGCTTACAACTTGAATTGATGTTTAAATCTTGAGAAATTGTGCAAATCATGATATCCTCTCCTCTCACACACATTTAAAGTGAATTTCCTTTTGGGTGCGTTCTCTTTGGTTGTAAATTTATCATATGAAAACGAGGGATAAACAAAATTTCACTTTTTAAATCCTTCATTTCTTTTCCCTTATTTCCTATAAAATAGAATTTGACCCTTACTCATTCCTCATTTTCACTACAAATGAGGGATAAAACTTATGCCTTTCAACTCTTCCAGTGAATGAAATCGTTCTATTGCAACCACTTCATCAACATGACTAGACTAACAACAATAAAAAATACCTGACTTATGCTGCGAGCCACAAGGCATAAGCTCGGAGGAGAAGAAAAACCAGGACTCGTCACCGGCTCTGGATAGATGTTAACCATCGATTGAACACCAGATGTATCCTGTCCATGTATCTGCAAGCACTTATAACATGTAAATCCAACTGGACTTCTTACCATAATCCTCTTTTCCATTAAGGATTTAAGTCAGAATGAGCAACAAATGAAAAACAGTGTCCATCTTTTCCAAAATCCTCAGGGAAACTTCTTACCATGAAATTTTTACATTCATATGCATAGCCTTAAGGGCTGAACTAAGGACACTATTACAATGATGCTCTAACTTAGCATGCCACAGGCTTACATCAGGGGAAGAATGAGCTACAAGGCAGTTGACTGGAGATCTGGTAGAGTAAGGAAGATATGAGAGCTTTGTGAAGTCCAAGTGATAGAGATCATTTTTAAGTCTGTCTTCCGGTAGGGTTTGATGTGTAATATTGTCCTTGACAAAACAAAAGTTGGAGTGAAATTCGAGATAGACACTATTATCATATGTTAACTGAGATATGCTTAGAAGGCTTTTATTAATGTGTGGAACAAATAAGATGTTGTTGAGAGAGAGAGTTTTGGAAGAAGTAGTGCAAGGTAATGTTTAACTGATACTTGACTTTAGTATCAGTTCGCTGAATCCACGTGGCTCGCATTAAATAATCAGTCGTAACTTATTCTTGGACTGGTTAGTCATATATCAGTATTTGACTTTGCCTTAATCGTCACATAGTCGGCAACTTCAGTCTTCAGTTCTCCGACTTCAGTCTTCAGAACAACAACTAAACTAGAAAAGAACTCTAACACTTGATTTCGAACAGTTCTAGTTTATTACAAGTGAAACCTATTAATTTTGGTATCATCAAAATTAGGATTAAGATATTTCATTAAGTTCCCAACAATACCTTTCAATTGGATGGATGAGCTCACACCGTCATCTATGCCCTCTACGAACCGTCAAGTATAGTAGTATCGTGTATACCCCTAGTATAGATAATAGTTATTAACCGTCGAGTATACTTACTTTATTTCAACGGTTATATATGTATACTTGACGGTTTGCAACCGTCAAGTGTTATATAATACATGATACTCATAATATTTTTTCTTGACGCTTTCTGATTGTCATGTATAACATAGAACATAACGATTCTTGGTATTATATATATGTAGACTATCATGACGTTTATACAAATATACTTGACACTTTTGAACCATCATATAAGTGGGTATACATTACGTTTTGTAATATTTAACGGAAAATGTGGTGCTGCAGTAGCAATAAGATTGAACGACAAATAGATTCAAGTGAAGAGAAGATATTTTCTTTCTCACTCTCTCTCACCTCTCTGTTTATCACGTGCGTAATAACCAATGAGAAAATGAAAAGGCAGAAAAGGATCCAGGATTAAGGATTTTTTTTTTCTCACTCACGCTCTCACCTCTTCGGCCGCTGGAAAAATCTTGGTAGTAGAATTGTACAAACTGCAAGAATACAAGTAGATATAATTTGATTTGATGGATGCCGTAACCTGTAAAAGAATTTAAATTGAAGATTATTGTGAGTTTTATGCGATTAGGTTATAACTTTTTGAGACTTATTTATAGAGTCAAGGGTTTGACCAACTAATAGTGTATTTTAAATATAAAATAATTAAGAATATGACGTGAGGGTGTTTTTCTCTTCCGGTAACAATCATTTGGAAAAAGATAAAGAAAGATACTTCCCCTCTAATTAATCACTAGGTCGGGGATTTTGTATACCACCTAGAGACGTGGTATACGTAATACAAATCTTAATTATAATTATTATTAACTTTACATAATCTTAATACATCATACCAAACAACATATTATATTTTACAGATTTTTTAATACTTTCTACCAAACATGATATTAGTATGACGTATAGTAAAAGACATCCTAGTCAAATATATCTCACCTTATCCCATACCGCGTACCAAAGAAAATAAAATATTTTAAAATTAATAACCTATTCGTTTTAAATTCATTTTGATATTTTTTATACCATATTAAATATTCTGACGAACTTAAACTTAAAATGCACATTGAATTTTTTTTTATAAATTAAATTTGACAATGTTTAGAAAAGAATTAATATTATAAAAAAAAAGAAAAAAATAGTAAAAAATTGATGGAAGAAGAGAGAGAAAAAAATGGAGGGAGAAAACTCTTCTTTTATACTCCCTCCGTCTCACAAAAATATGAACAAAGAGAAATGGCACAGGTCTTAAGAAATGTTAGTTGAGAGTTAAAGTGAGTGGAAAAGGGGTCCCACTTTAAAAAGTGTTGTGAGAGTAATGAATTAATTAAGAAAAGATAGTGGTGGGCCATAATGTTTTTTTTTGTAAATAAGTGTAAAAATGAGGGATGAAAAATAAGGGGATAATTTCCAAAAATAGTAATGTTCATGTTTTTATGAGACGACCCAAAATGGAAAAACGTTCATGTTTTTGTGAGACGGATGGAGTATATTATATAGATATAGATTGGATTTATAAATAAAGCCAATTTAAATCATAAATGCTTTTATTGCAAAATGCAAATGCAATTTCATTTCATGCGTAACTCATATAATAAGTAATTATACTTAATATATGCACATAATAATATTATTATGTAATTTATTGTTTAGTAAATTAATTAGTCGAACCCAAATTAGAGTCTACTTAAATAATACTCCCCCGTCCCACGAATCTTGACACGTTTTTCTTTTTGGGCCGTCCCACGAATCTTGACACATTTCCAAATAAGATAATAATTAGTACATTTTCTCTCCTACTTTATCACTTTTATTACCTTCCCTCTCCTACTTTATCACTTTTATACTTTATTAACTACACACTTAAAACACTAATCTACAACTCTTTAATTCCCGTGCCGAAACCAAACGTGTCAAGATTCGTGGGACGAAGGGAGTAACTTAAACTTAATTAATAAATTAATAAATAGGTACTCCTAAATAATTCGCAGCCCAATTCATTATATAATAGGGCCCAATATCTTTTAATAAAGCAGGCCCAAGCTGTCCTTAAAATATCAGCCTACAGTTTTAAAAAAAATCGGCCCAAATTAATATTAATGAAAGCCCAAGTTCGGCCGACAAGAGCAGCATCTTAGTAAATCGGTACAAAACAAATCAGCATAAAATTTTCAGTAAATTTTGTACCTTACTTCAGATCTAATCTCTCTTTCTTCACATTAAATCTCACCGCCGATTAAGGATGATGGCCAGAAGAGCTGTCGTTTCTGCAATTGATCTCATTCATCGAAGAGGATTTCTCAATCGACGGTCGCATAAATCGGGTATTCTCTCTCCTATGTTCTCTCTGTACTCTTCCGAGGCTTTTCAACCTAAGCAGCCCAGAATCGATTTCAGCTGTGTTAAAGAATTAAATGATGCTATTGAATTGTTTCATAAAATAAAGAGTATGCGGAGAGAGCCTTCTGTTTACCTCTACAGCAAACTCATGAGTGTTAGTGTAAAGATTGATCAGTATTATTTTGCCCTTTATGTGTTCGATGAAATGCTTAGGATGGGTGTCCCAGTTGATAATTACACAAGGAATATTGCTGTCAACTGTTGTTGTCTCTTGAAAGATATATACTCTGCTTTTGCTGTAATGGGATTCTTTCTGAAGAGAAGTTATGAACCAGATGTCGTGACTTTCAGCACTCTCATAAAAGGGTTATTCTTAGTTAATAAGGAGGCTGAAGCCGTGAAACTGTTCGAAAAGATTTTGGATTTAAAACTTTGCGAACCAGATGACGTTATGATTCTGCATATGATTGATGGGCTGTGCAAAGCTGGACAGGTCATTGAAGCCCATGATTGGCTTCATAGATTAGAAAGTAGTGGGTGGAGTCCCAATGTATACGCTTACAGTGCACTAATTGATGGATTTTGTAAGAGTGGAATGGTGGACAATGCCTTCAAGGTTCTATCCAAAATGGTTGGGAATGGTATTTTGCCTGACGTTGTCACTTATAGTTCCATTATTAATGCATACTGTAAGGAAGAAAAGATGGAAGAGGCTGAGAATATGTTGGAAATTATGATGCAACAACATATTTGTCCTAATGTCTTCACTTATTCTTCGCTTATTGAAGGGCTCTGCCTGAAGGGTGAAATCGGAAGAGCGAAACAGTTACTTGATTCCATCGTAGAGAGGGGCCCTAAACCCAGTATTGTTAACTACAACACCTTGTTAAATGGATATTGCAAGAAGGGACGCGTGGATGAAGCTTGGCTTATTTTTCTTGAAATTCCCGATAAAGGTCTCGAGCATGATGTGCACACTTATAATACCATGATACATGGATTATTCAGAAATGATAGATTTGCTGAGGGCTGGAAGCTTTTCGAGGTTATGAAAGCTCAAGAAATACATCCCAACGTGCATATTTATAATACATTATTGGATGGGTTGTCGAAGCGTGGGAAGGTTGATGAAGCTCTGCAGCTGCTGTCCGAGATGGTGGAGAAGGGCATATCGCCTAATGTTGTCACATGCAGCATATTGATAGATGGATATTGCTCGCATGGCGAGATGGTTAGAGCTAGAGAGCTCTTCTATTCTATGGCAGAGACGGGGATCAATCACAATATATTCACTTATTGTATCTTGATTAAGGGATACTGCAAGGCGGGAAACCTTGATGAAGCGTGGCGTTTCTTCAATGAAATTTCGCGAGTAGGTCTCAAACACTCGACTGTATCATACACCACGATGATGCATGGGCTAATACGCCTAAGTAGTTTTTCAGATGGGTGGAAGCTTTTCCAAGAAATGGAAGCTCATAATATACATCCGGATCCCCACACCTACACCATTTTGTTGGATGGCTTTTGTAGGATCCATCGGATTAGTGAGGCGTGGGCATTTTTGAGGGTGATGGAGGCGAAAGGCGTGAATCCTAATATCGTAACGTATGGTGTTCTGATCAACGGCTTGTGCAAGGGCCAAAGACTTGATGAAGCTATAAGGCTCTTCAACCATCTCCGTTCCAATGGCTTAAATCCGAACGTACAAATCTACAGCATAATGCTCGACTCCCTCTACAATGAAGGGCGAGAAGGGGAGGCTAGGAGGTTGATGGAGGAGATGGAGCGGAGCCGCTGCGCGCCTAATGGTGTGACGTTCAATATTATTGTGTGGAATCTGGTGAAGAGCAAAAAGGTGCATGAGGCGATTCCTTTCTTGGAGGAGATGTGCAGGAGAGAATTCGTGGTTAATTCCGATATCATTTATGCTTTGCATGATGAACTAAGAATTGGAGAAGGTAAAGATGAGAAATTGCAAGAGATTGTTAAGAAAGTTTGTGCTCAAAATTGAGAGAGGTCTCAATCTACTCTCAGCTTTTCTTTTGTCTCTAACGCTCGGATTATTCAAGGGCTGTGCGATGTTGGTATATTACAAGGTAATTTTGCTTTTAGCATTGTAAATACAAATGCTTTTGTGGATGTTTGCATTTATTGCGAATAATTTTGCTTTTGGCGTTGTAATTTTTCTTGGAGATGTTCACAACTTGAATCGATGTTTAAATCTTGAGAAATTGTGCAAATCATGATATCCTCTCCTCTCACACACATTTAAAGTGAATTTCCTTTTGGGTGCGTTCTCTTTGGTTGTAAATTTATCATTGGAAAATGAGGGATAAACAAAATTTCACCTTTTAAATCCTTCATTTCTTTTCCCTTATTTCCTACAAAATAGAATTTGACCCTTACTCATTCCTCATTTTCACTACAAAGGAGGGATAAAACTTATGCCTTTCAACTCTTCGAGTGAATGAAATCCTTCTATTGCAACCACTTCATCTTCATGAGAGATACTCAACTCGAGGTATTCATAGTAACACGGATAAGACATGCCTACTTCAACATGACTAGACTAACAACAATAACAAATACCTGACTTATGCTGCGAGCCACAAGGCATAAGCTCGAAGGAGAAGAAAAACCAGGACTCGTCACCGGCTCTGGATAGATGTTAACCATCGATTGAACACCAGATGTATCCTGTCCATATATCTGCAAGCACTTATAACATGTAAATCCAACTGGACTTCTTACCATAATCCTCTTTTCCATTAAGGATTTAAGTCAGAATGAGCAACAAATGAAAAACAGTGTCTATCTTTTCCATAATCCTCAGGGAAACTTCTTACCATGAAATTTTAACAATTATATGCATAGCCTTAAGGACTGAACTAAGGACACTATTACAAGGATGCCCTAACTTAGCATGCCACAGGCTTACATCAGGGGAAGAATGAGCTACAAAGCAGTTGACTTGAGATCTGGTAGAGTAAGGAAGAGATGAGAGCTTTGTGAAGTCCAAGTGATAGAGATCATTTTTAAGTCTGTCTTCCGGTAGGGTTTGATGTGTAATATTGTCCTTGACAAAACAAAAGTTGGAGTGAAATTCGAGATAGACATTATTATCAGATGTTAACTGAGATATGCTTAGAAGGCTTTTAGTAATGTGTGGAACAAATAAGATGTCGTTGAGAGAGAGAGTTTTGGAAGAAGTAGTGCAAGGTAAGACAGTAGAGCCAATATGTGTATAATAGGAAGTTTGGAGCCATTACTATACCTATTGTGATGGTTTCATTGCCATGATAAGGAGTTTGGTTTTTAAGGTTACTCAGATCAGGAGTAACATGAGCTGAAGCTCCTGAATCCACCTACCAATCTAATTTAGATTGAGGAGTAACAGATGCTATAGTGAAAGCAGATGGAGAATGTTGAGTGGTTTGAGATCTAGCAACCTGAGAAGAAGTATGTTGCAGCATGTAGGTGTTAGGAACAAAATCAATAGAAGCAGTATGAACTTGTGTTTGAGGTGTAGGAGGTGGAATGGACTCGGGTCCAGTGAAGCTTACATCAAACCTTTTGTAGTATTTTAATGCTACATGATTAGATTTGCCACAAAGTTGGCAAACCTGCTTGTTGTTTGAGGAGAACCTACCTCCTCCTCTTCCACGGTTGCTAGAACCTCTGCCAGTTTTGCCACCATGACCACCAAAATTCTATAGTAATAAACAATATTTGCCTACGTACGGTTGAAGTGTCTGATTTACAATAGTAGTGAGTACAGATGCTTGATTCTATAATCGAAGTTCATGAGTTTGCAGTGCAAATTGCACTTCATGAATGATCATTTCATCAGATCTAGAGGAGAGTAACACACTTATACTCTCAAATTCAGCTCCCAATCCTTGAAAAGTATAGGATATGAGATCTGATTCAGAGATCGGCTTGCCTATGTTGAACAGTCAATCAAAGATTTCTCTGAATTTGAGAATGTATTCATCAATAGTGGCATCATGATCTTTCTTCATTAGTTGAAGTTGATTTCGCAGCTGCATTGCTCGAGCCTTGGATTGTGAATGAAACAAGGTCTCGAAAGCACTCCAAATTTGAGCCGATGTTGTACAACGACCAATATACTCCATCATTTGAGGAGTAATAGAAGAGAGTAACCAGCTAAACATAAACTGATCACGACGCAACCAAGCAATATAAACCGGATTTGGATTGGTTTCTGCAGAAGTAGACTCCAGAAACTGAGAAGGAGATTCGGTTTGAAGTAAGATATCTTCAAAACCATAGGCTCCGGCAGTTGCGAGCACTTGAAATTTTCAGAAATTGTAGTTATTGCACTCCAATTTAAGAGTAATTGGATGCATTTGTGGAAGTGTGGAGTTGTTTGGAGATGAGGAAGACATAACTGGAATGAAGGTAACCGTCGAGTTTGAGAGATCGTGATGAAGCGGACGCAGAAAACACAAGGATCGAGAAAAAATTTAGCAGCTCAATACCATGTTTATTGGAGTATCAGTCGCAGCAACTTAGCATAGCTTATTTATGTTAACCTTTTTCTGTTAAATAGTTAGTTAAGAAGGTTAAGAAGTTGGTTACACAGTTAGCTATCTTGTTACGCAAGCTATTGTATAAATACAATATGTAATCTTCTTTCTCTTTGATTTCGATATATGAAAATTACATTCTCCACAAATTCTTTGCAGTTTTCATAGCTATTCTTCTCCTTTAGCATGGTATCAGTTTCCATCAAATAAGATCTGCGATTTTCGTGATCTTATCATCTTCTCTTTTCGATTGATCCTAGCAATCATGTCACAGACTTCCGCAAATAATCTCCCAAATTTACATCCAATGATCCTCAGATTGGATTGATCCAATTACTCCTTCTGGAGAATTCAAATCCTAACCACTGTGCATGCACATGGTTTTGAAGAATTTCTCTCCCCAAATGCCACATCTTATTCTTCATTTCTGCCATCTCAAACCGAAAATCCGATTCCAAATCCTGTTTATCTTCAATGGCTACGGAAAGATTAGTTTTAACAAAGTATCCCTAAGGGCTCGTTTGGTACGGATGGTTAGGGTGTATAATATACTTATGACACCTTAATATTTTGCTTAGTAAGAAGTAATACGAAACACAATGTCCTTTATAAAACTAAAGCCCGAAAATATTATACTGATTTGAGGGATTCTGTATACCACCTACAAAAGTGTTATACGTAATACAAATCTTAATTATAAATATTATTAATTTTACATAATTTTAATACATCACACCAAACAACATATTATATTTTACAGATTTTTTAATACTTTCTACCAAACATGATATTAATATGACGTATAGTAAAAGACATCCTAGTCAAATATATCTCACCTTATCCCATACCGCGTACCAAAGAAAATAAAATATTTTAAAATTAATAACCTATTCGTTTTAAATTCATTTTGATAATTTTTATACCATATTAAATATTCTGACGAACTTAAACTTAAAATGCACATTGATTTTTTTTTTATAAATTAAATTTGACAATGTTTAGAAAAGAATTAATATTATAAAAAGAAAAAAATAAAAAAAAATAGTAAAAATTGATGGAAGAAGAGAGAGAAAAAATGGAGGGAGAAAACTCCTCTTTTATATATTATATAGATATAGATTGAATTTATAAATAAAGCCAATTTAAATCATAAATGCTTTTATTGCAAAATGCAAATGCAATTTCATTTCATGCGTAACTTATATAATAAGTAATTATACTTAATATATATGCACATAATAATATTATTATGTAATTTATTGTTTAGAAAATTAATTAGTCGAACCCAAATTAGAGTCTACTTAAATAATATCTTAAATTTAATTAATAAATTAATAAATAGGTACTCCTAATTAAATAAATTAATAAATAGGTACTCCTAAATAATTGGCAGCCCAATTCATTATATAATGGGGCCCAATATCTTTTAATAAAGCAGGCCCAAGCTGTCCTTAAAATATAAGCCTACAGTTTTAAAAAAAATCGGCCCAAATTAATATTAATGAAAGCCCATGTCGGCCGACAGGAGCCAGCTTCTTAGTAAATCGATACAAAACAAATCAGCATAAAATTTTCAGTAAAATCGCAAACTCCATTCATCCCAACCTGACCGATTAAGGATGATGGCCAGAAGAGCTGTTGTTTCTGCAATTGATCTCATTCATCGAAGAGGATTTCTCAATCGATGGTCGCAGCATAAATCGGGTATTCTCTCTCCTCTGTTCTCTCTCTTCTCTTCCGAGGCTTTTCAACCTAAGCAGCCCAGAATCGATTTCAGCAGTGTTAAAGAATTAAATGATGCTATTGAATTGTTTCATAAAATAAAGAGTATGCGGCCAGAGCCTTCTGTTCACCTCTACAACAAACTCATGAGTGTTAGTGCAAAGATTGAGCAGTATTATTTTGCCCTTGATGTGTTCGATGAAATGCTTGGGATGGGTGTCCCGGTTAATAATTACACAAGGAATATTGCTGTCAACTGTTGTTGTCTCTTGAAAGATATATACTCTGCTTTTTCTATAATGGGATTCTTTCTCAAGAGAGGTCACGAACCAGATGTCGTGACTTTCGGCACTCTCATAAAAGGGTTATTCTTAGTTAATAAGGAGGCTGAAGCCGTGAAACTGTTCGAAAAGATTTTGGATTTAAAACTTTGCGAGCCCAGTGATGTTATGATTCTGCACGTGATTGATGGGCTGTGCAAAGCTGGACAGGTCATTGAAGCCCATGATTGGCTTCATAGATTAGAAAGTAGTGGGTGGAGTCCCAATGTATACGCTTACAGTGCACTAATTGATGGATTTTGTAAGAGTGGAATGGTGGACAATGCCTTCAAGGTTCTATCCAAAATGGTTGGGAATGGTATTTTACCTGACGTTCTCACTTATAGTTCCATTATTCATGCATACTATAAGGAAGAAAAGATGGAAGAGGCTGAGAATATGTTGGAAATTATGACGCAACAACATATTTGTCCTAATGTCTTCACTTATTCTTCGCTTATTGAAGGGCTCTGCCTAAAGGGTGAAATCGGAAGAGCGAAACAGTTACTTGATTCCATCGTAGAGAGGGGCCTTAAACCCAATATTGTTAACTACAACACCTTGTTAAATGGATATTGCAAGAAGGGAAGCATGGATGAAGCTTGGCTTATTTTTCTTGAAATTCCCGATAAAGGTCTCCAGCATGATGTGCACACTTATAATACATTATTGGATGGGTTGTCGAAGAGTGGGAAGGTTGATGAAGCTCTGCAGCTGCTGTCCGAGATGGTGGAGAAGGGCATCTCGCCTAATGTTGTCACCTGCAGCATATTGATAGATGGATATTGCTCGCATGGCGAGATGGTTAGAGCTAGACAGCTCTTCGATTCAATGCCAAAGAGGGGAATCAAGCACAATATATTCACCTATTGTATCTTGATTAAGGGATACTGCAAGGCGGGAAACCTTGATGAAGCGTGGCGTTTCTTCAATGAAATCTCGCGTGTAGGTCTCAAACACTTGACCGTGTCATACACCACGATGATGCATGGGCTAATATGCCTAAGTAGTTTTTCAGATGGGTGGAAGCTTTTCCAAGAAATGGAAGCTCAGAATATACATCCGGATCCCCACACCTACAACATTTTGTTGGATGGCTTTTGTAGGATCCATCGGATTAGTGAGGCGTTGGCATTTTTGAGGGTGCTGGAGGCGAAAGGCGTGAATCCTAATATCGTAACGTATGGTGTTCTGATCAATGGCTTGTGCAAGGGCCAAAGACTTGATGAAGCTATAAGGCTCTTCAACCATCTCCGTTTCAATGGCTTAAATCCGAATGTACAAATCTACAGCATAATGCTCGACTCCCTCTACAATGAAGGGCGAGAAGGGGAGGCTAGGAGGTTGATGGAGGAGATGGAGCGGAGCCGCTGCGCGCCTAATGGTGTGACGTTCAATATTATTGTGTGGAATCTGGTGAAGAGAAAAAAGGTGCATGAGGCGATTCCTTTCTTGGAGGAGATGTGCAGGAGAGAATTCGTGGTTAATTCCGATATCATTTATGCTTTGCATGATGAACTAAGAATTGGAGAAGGTAAAGATGAGAAATTGCAAGAGATTGTTAAGAAAGTTTGTGCTCAAAATTGAGAGAGGTTTCAATCTACTCTCAGCTTTTCTTTTATCTCTAACGCTTGGATTATTCAAGGGCTGTGCGATGTTGGTATATTACAAGGTAATTTTGCTTTTGGCATTGTAAATGCAAATGCTTTCGTACGTTTACAAAAAAATGTTGTGGATGTTTGCATTTGGTGCTAATAATTTTTCTTTTGGCATTGAAATTTTTCTTGGAGATGTTTACAACTTGAATTGATGTTTAAATCTTGAGAAATTGTGCAAATCATGATATCCTCTCCTCTCGCACACATTTAATGTGAATTTCCTTTACAGCCGAGGAGCTCAGTTGGCCGATACCAATGAGTCACGACACGGCTGGTCTGCGGCTGTGTACATTAATTTCTCGTAAGACTGTTTGGCCTTCAAATTGCATTTACACATTTATTGAATCATTATTTCCCCTATTGATATCTCACGCTCATCAATTGATGATCTCATTCAAGCTGACGACGATGTAATCATCATTATAAAATGATGGCTTGATATGATTTGTGGTTACTGTTTGCTAATTGAAGAGTTAAATCTGCACACGCATGAATGTGTTATCTGATAAAATTTAGCTCAAGTGAACTGCTGTCTTGACTGTGTATCCTCCCACGAGGCTCCACCACCGCGACGACGTAGCTGCCGAAGCTTCTGTTGGAGCCATAATACAATGTTTGTGATGTTGATACTGTTGACTGTTGAGTTTGTCTCTTCTATAAAATACTTTGCAGCCTTTACTTTTAACACTTGGACTCATGTCTCCTTTGTGATTAAGCAACTGAAGTATTCTTCTTATAATATGTTCTATTTTCCTTTTCTATAAAGTTAGTTTTTGAAGCATTCTGAATATATTAGTGAGAAGTTTCATGTTCAACTCTTACTACATGCCAAACAAATTTGGTTTCGACATCGAAAAGGCTTAGAATAAGATACAAAGAAAAGATAGTAAAGAGCGGTTGCAGGAAAAAAAAAAAAAAACATTAGTATGAGCTATATTTTCTAAATTTTGAGTTTAAGATTTCGAAATTACAAATCTCTTACCATTTGATTTGATGGTTTGATGATTTTAAAAAAAAAAAAATGTGGGGGTTTAAGTCCTACTTGGTTCCATGTGTCCGCCACTAGATATTATGGTGTTCACTTCAATTAAGAGCAATCATTCTTTCTAGTATTATACTAGTATTTTGCATACCATACGATGTAGGAGAAACGTTTTTATATTTCTATATTTATATAAAATTGATACCAACTCAATTGTTATATTTATAAATTAATAAAAAATATTAATTTTTAAAGCTTCGATTGTATTTCTCAAATAAATTGTATATGTAATATTTTATATTACAATTTATTTATTTGTTATCACGCATAATACTCTTAATAATGTCTAATGCTAATTTTCATTATCAAATGATTTAAAATTATTTAATTATCGTTAAACTTTATATAGATTTGAAAATTTAAGTTTTTGTAATTTTGGATTTTATTGAGTAACTGACGTGGATTATTTTATTTTATTTTTAAAATATATAGTGCACTAGTAACCTATTTTTCCATTTCTTCAGTGACTTGGGCAACATTTTTTTTAAGAAAATAAAGTGCATTGATTAGAGATTTAGAAAAAAAAAAATAGTTGATTTTTCAATGAATTATTCCTTTGATAGAATTGATCTATATTTGAGTTAATTTGTTACTCCATTCGTCCCATTATTTATGACACATACCTTTTTAACACGAAAATTAAGAAAAATTAGACTGTAGTGTAAAAAATGTGTAAATGTATGTGGGCTCATGTGATTTGTAGTGTAAAAGTGTGTAAAGTTATGTGAGCCCATGTGATTTGTAGTGTAAAAACGGTTTTTTTTATGCCATGTCTTCTTCTTTTTCTTTTCATCATTCTATATCTTCCAATCTAATTTTTATATCTTTACGATAACTTTTAGTAAGAAAGAAAAAAGATGAATATGTCTGTAAATAATTATTCACATAAAAAAATGAATCCAAACCTATAATGTGCAACATTGCTAGACAATAGGACTGCAAAACTGTAAAACTTCTATATATATCATCATAATATCATATACGTATGCAGACAATTAACATGTATGTACCATAACTACGCATTATGTAACCTTGTGTTGAGAAGTAGGCCTCCTTCAAAAACACAGTGATCGGCCCGAAGGCTCCCGATCACAGTGACCGGCCAACCCGCTCGATGACTCACGGTCACAACTATGTGCACAAACCCTTAATGACATCTCGCTTCAGCATAGGGCCGATATCGTCTATCTCTCGTAGATGGTAACATACAAGCTCATAAAAGTTTTGGCAAGTCAATCACTTTAATATAACATCATTTATATAATAACATAATTAAATAGTGCGCACTTCAAATTCTGAGTTTAGAAAGTCCACCTGATACGTTTAACGATGTAGAAACTCTTGCTCACTTATCTAGGATTGCTACTGTCACCTTCATAATAGCAAGATTCTAAAATAAGATTGAATAACTAGATAAGAAGAAATAGGAGTAACAGCCTAATTAAACTTCTAATTTCTTGCAAAGCTAGGGTTGCATCAACTAGACTAATCAGTAAACTAACTCTATGAACTTTAAGAAAGTATAAACTAATATTCTATCTTATAGGAATTCCTCTACTTGAGAAAATTTAGAAGTAAACAAATCCATTCCATAGAGATCAGTTCACAACTAACCATACATGTAAAACACAAAATCCCGAAGTAATTAATCATATAAGTATAATTATGTCCATCAACTATCATATCAACAAGCTTTAGTAATCAATAATCCTCAATAGGTAATTAGAACAATAAAACCTCAATTCAAGTTTAGTAGTTTAGGTTCTCAATTAACTACCAATCACAAGTTTAAGAAACACACACATTTGAATCCTAACTTTGAAAAATCACATAAAATCAATCGCTTCAAGGAAAAATACGAGCTTTACCTTTTTAGAAAGCTATTAAAGTTTATATTTATTAGAAATTTACAAAAATACAATATCTCAAGTGTATATGAAATTATCTCACGAAAGGCAGAATCTGCCACAAAACCTTGCTGCTTCGCGCAGTACTTTTAAGAAAATTGTTTGACCTATCTAGAGGTCTCGGATTCAACTGAAATTTTGCAGAGATCTAATACTCATAACGAAGTTATCACTGTAAATATTTCAAGTCATTTGGACCACAGGAACACTCCCGAAAACCCCTCACAAGACACTGGTTCATCCACCTAAACCTGACAGCAACAGATTTTCTGTTGCAACTTAACATACATCTCATATTTTGGCCACATAAGAGAGTGGAGATCCAATTACATCATCTTGCTACATGTTAGAATGCTTTAACTTAAAACTTCACTCACGTTTACCACATCAACATATGACAAGCAAATTATAACACAATCAATCACCACAACTTCTCCAATCAATATTAAAAGTAGTTCTTCCCTTATTCTTAAACTAAAATTGGCCCAACACATAGTAACATGCTCAATATCGCCCAATTTCTATCATATAATCACATTCCACGCTCCCAAGAGTTCAATTATATAAGCATCAACTATTTAGCTATCTTACCTCAAGAATGCCCAAATTCACTTATTCTAAACTATTAGAAAATCATGATTTCTTGTGTCAATTCAAGTGGAAATAGATCTATGCCATCAACTCAGGATATGTTCCCGAATAAAATTAATAACCATCTAAAATTACAAAAATCACATTGATAAAACTCAGATAGAAGAATCCGACTATTTTCGGATTCAAATACTATTTACATAAAGTGAAACTGAAACCCTAATTCCGCCAATAAATCCCTAACAATCTTGACCAACTTATGTTAACTTATTGATGCAACTCTTATAATAAAGAATACTAAAGAAAATGGCGGGGTATTACATTTTTCTTGACGCTTTCTGACTGTCATGTATAACATAGAACATAACAATTCTTGGTATTATATTATTTATTATTAAATGCGATTTTATTAAAAGAAAGAAAGAAAAAACCTAAAGAAAAAACCCTTGAAAGCACAAACGGAGCAGACTAAGGGCCGGGCCTCATTAAAACCTTTTTACGGAAAACCCAGTGGGAAAAACCGTAAAAAGGAAAAAGAGTGCCCGTCTAAAAGAGAGGAGAGAGCGGAAGGGAAAGTTTCCAGAACTCCGGCCTAACCATCGTCCCCAAACAATCCCGGCTCTCTTCCCAAAAAACGTAAAAGAACAAAACAAAGAAGGCTGAAGAGCCTTCAAAAAACCGAAACAGAGAAAGCTAAACGGCCGGTTAGACTCTGTCGCCATTAGCACCAACCAAAAAAACCCAAGCCAACACAGAGAAACAGCACGGCCGGTTATACGCCGTCGCCGTGAGGTTTCTAAAATAAAAAGCTCAAGAAACGCACAAAAAAGAAGAAGACTCGGCCGGTTATACGCCGTCACCGGTTTCACCCCATCAGAAAAGACCCTCAAGCGATTCCAAAAGCAACTCCCGGCTGGTAAGACGCCATCGCCGGAGTCAAGAACAGCCTGTGGAGCGCCGCAGCACCAAGTTGCCGAAAAGATCCAGCAACACCACGAACCTAAGTCATACACGCGAGCACCACAACCCGAACCCCACAGCTCGAAGCCAAACAAAGGGCCCAAATGCCCACCAGGTGCTCGATTAAAAGCAGACCACAACCCACCATATGTTCGACAAAAAACCTGACATTAGACATATCCCAAGCAGCAACTAAAGCCGACAAAAGCATCAAACGAGCACCTCCAATGCCAATTCTCAGCACACCCATCGCCCGATCTGTTTCGCACCTGAGGAGAATGTGAGAACTCCCACAGCATTCGCACCAAAGCAGCCGAGAACCCCACCAGAAGACGCCGAACTGAGCTCCCGATTCAGTTCTGAAAAAGTCCAGAGCAGCCAGGACGTAGTTCTGTCGAGACCAGAGCTATCCCAGCAGACGAACAAACACTCCGACAACACACCAAAGCAGCAAGCCATTACTTTCTCCGGATGTGGCTATGGGACCCCATATCAAGGTTCACAGCTGTCTTAATATCGTCAATGGCATACGGCCACCACCCTTCGTCTCTTGCATAGTTAGCCATAATGTCAGCGGGTTTATTTCCTTCTCTATAAATGTGAGTAACTTGAAGATAGAACTCAGGAAGAATGCTCAGAATTTTGTTCCATGAGGCCGCAAACCGCCAAGGAACCGCCGTAGATCTCTCCGAAAGTAGATGGACAATATACGTGGAGTCCGACTCGACCCATAAGTGATGCCAACCCCGATCATGAGCGATGAAGATAGCTTTGATGACGGCGAGGAGTTTGGCTTCAAAAGCAAAACCCACACCTCCTTTAAAGTGGAAGCAGCCACGGACCTAACTAAAATTGTCACGGAAGACACCACCAGCAGCAATATTTCCAGGAGATCCCATTGCAGAACCATCCGTATTAACTTTGATCCAGGGGGAGACTGGGGGCCACCAAAGAACTGATAAAAAATCCATCGGAGGAGCAGCGCGCGACGCTACCCCAATCGCACGAAGAATAGTGTATTCTTTCCAAGAATTATCCATATGCCCAAGTTTAAAGGTATTCTCGATTTCTTTGAAAGAAACCTTTATAATCCTAATGATCTGTCTGTGATCAAAACTCGCATTGTAAAAAATGCAAGAGTTCCGATGAGACCAAATAGCCCATAAAACACCGATAATCCCCGCTCTCCAGTAACAATCCAACTGAGAACTCAACTTATGATTCCAAGCACGGACTAAAAAGCTGTGAATGTCAGAGATAACCATAGCATCTGGAAATTGAAACCAACTGAGAAATTCCAGCCAGATTGGCTGAACATGAATACACGACCACAAGATATGGTCCATGGTTTCATTAGCAGCAAAACAGAAGGTACAAAAATTGGGAGTAATCATACCATGACGGATCAGGCGATCATAAGTAGGAAGTCGACTATGAAGCACTCTCCAGCAGATAAGCGAGCGACGCACAGGAATGTAGGGCCTCCAAATCCAAGATCCCCAACTAACCCTAGGAAACCTGTGGCAGTTATTTGAGAAAGCAAGAGCTGCAGTCACCGCGCCATGTAGAGAAGGTTTCCAAAACCGGGTATCGTTATCATCGCCAACAGGAAGAAGCAAAATATCAATCACAATCTCCGGATAAAGATTAACAAAATCCTGTGTAAAGTGCCATATGCCATCATAAAAATAATCAGCCACAGATTGACCAAGAATCTCCGTCACAAAATGAGGTATGCGACATTTATCTTTGATTTTGTATCCCAGCCAATCATCACACCAGAAATTCGTGGTGGTCCCATCACCAACGTAGCAGTACGAATTATCAATCAGCTCACTAACCTCCTCTCTAAGGCCCAGCCAAACCGAAGAAGAGACAGAATTACCCCGAACACTGCCATAAAGGTTTAAATAACGATCTTTCAGCATTTGAAAACCAAAGCTTTTACCACAAATGACCTTCCAAGCCATCTTCATCAAGAAACATTTATTCATAAGAGAAAATGAACGAACACCCAAACCCCCTTCTTCTTTGAGAGCACAGACACGGCTCCAACTAACCGAGCAAGAAGGAGACATATTGATATCTCCAGTCCAGATGAAATTACGACACTTCATGTCAAGATCAGAAATCAAGGACCGCGGCCATTTATAAACCATCATAGAGTGAGTCACGGAGCTCTGAATAACCGATTTAACTAAACAGATACGCCCAGCCATAGACAATAGACGTCCTCTCCATCTAGAAAATTTTGCAATAATCCGATCATGTATAGGCCGAAAGTAGGAGGCTCTGCCACGACCATGAAAGATAGGCACCCCAAGATAAGTGAAGGGAGCACGGCCACAAACAAAACCCAAATCTCGCAAAACCGCGCGCTTTGTGACAGCATAAGTCTTTGAAGAGAAATAGATAAACGATTTCTCAATGCTGCAATCCTGTCCAGACATCCAACTATAGTACTCCAGAATTTTTTTAAGCGTCTTGGCATTTCTAACCGAAGCCTTACAGAACACCAGAATGTCATCAGCATAAAAAAGATGAGTGGGAAACTGAAGATTTCGAGTCATCGTCATAGGAGTAAGATGGCCAGAATCCACGCAGTTGCTAAATAAAGAGCTTAGAACGTCTTCAGCAATGCCGAACAAAATAGGGGAGAGAGGATCTCCTTGTCGAACACCTCTCGTACAACCGAAATAACCATGAAGTTGACCATTATAAAGAATCGACAACCTAGCCGAACGAAGAATAATGTCAATCCAAGTAATAAATCTCTCATCAAACCCATAGGTTCTAAGAACCTTCAGTAAAAAATCCCAACGAAGGGTGTCGAAAGCTTTCCTGATGTCGATCTTACAAGCCATATTTTGACCGCGCCCCGTCCGCCGCAAACAATTGTAACCTTCCGAACCCAGCAGAATACAGTCATGAATAGATCTTCCATGAATAAAACCAAACTGATTCTGAGAGACGTAAATTGACGCAACAAAACTAAGCCTCGCCGCCAACACCTTAGAGATAATTTTGAAAAAAAAGTTGGAGAGGATGATAGGACGCAAGTCAGAAACCGAAATGACAACTTTCTTCTTAGGAATAAGAACCATCGTACTTGAATTACAACCCGTAGGAAGATAAGAGCCAAGAAAGAAGGTGCGAACAGCCTTCCAAATGTCATTCTTGACAATATCCCAGCAAGTCTGAAAGAATTTTCCGGAGAAACCATCTGGACCTGGGGAGCTATTGGAATCCATGCCGAAGACAGCCGCTGAGATCTCCTCATCAGTGGGGACCGCCGAAAGAAAGGCATTGTGTTCATCCGAAATCACAGGTTCAATGACCGCCTCAATAGCAGTAATGTCAACCTCAGAATTAGAATCATCCGTAAAAAGCTTCGTGAAATACTCCACAATATGATCCCCAATGCAATCCTGATCAGAAACCATGTTTCCATCAATCTCCAAAGACTGAACTCTGCTAGGCTTTTTCTTGTAGCGCAGCGAAGCATGAAAAAAAGCCGTGTTTCTGTCACCATCGTTCAGCCAGGAAACACGACTTTTCTGCTGCAATAAACAGCTCTTCTGAGAAAGAGCGACATTAATTCGAGCCTGGGCTTGAACCTCCTTATCAAATAGCTCATCAGAGTATCCCTGAGAAGAAATATTTAACTGAATATCAGTTAGCTCCCTCTGGGCGGCAGTCACGAGATCATCAACCATCACAAACGTATTCCTGTTCCAGCTTTGCAAATCTCGCTTCAAACGTTTGAGCTTCGCCATAACCAGATAAATAGGGCACAAGACCTGCATATCCTGAGACCAAGAAGTTTCCACCATGTTCAAAAAATTGGGATGAGACGCCCACATATTCAAAAATCTGAAAAACCGACGGTTCACACGCGGCGGCAAACAGCACTGCAAAACAATCAGAGAATGGTCTGACGTAACCCTAGCCAGGTTTTGCGTATAAATCAAGAACCAAAAATCTGAGAAGGAGTCCGAATAAAGAGCACGATCAAGGAGAGATTCCACGTGACTCGGCATGAAACGGCGACCGGACCAAGTAAACCGCAAGCCAACAATGGAGGATTCGATGAAACCAGTCTCATCAATAAAGGAGCAAAAATCCCGGCAGGAAATCTGGTCAGGCATTCGATTGCTTACTCTCTCATGGGCTCCTTTCACAGCATTAAAGTCTCCCATAATCACCATATTACCCGAAATAAACCGGAGAAGATCAATCTAGAGCAACCGTCTCTCCACATAGGTCGAAGCCCCATGGACCACAGCAACACGAAAATCCAGCAAATTCCAAGAATAATCCGCGATAATCACTTGCTCAGAAGAGAAAACCAAACGGAAAGCCACATCCGGGTGGTGGAGAACCTAAATGTTAGAGCACCTGTCCTGTCGCATATTTTGATGACCAGGGATGAGGTTAATAGAAGACCAGAAACTAGAAGCCTGCTTCTTGATGTCCGCTTTGGGTTCAATAATACCAACAATTGTAGGCGAGTAAGTGTGACAATGCTCCCAAAGTAAGCGTTTGGATTCATCCGTGAAGCCACGGACATTCCAAGTAAACAAATTCATAAGAAAAGAATTATTTGGGAGCGGCACTCGCCGCTTCCACTTCGTCCGCCCAACTTTGCGAGGCTATGTTACTCATAGTTCTAGCACTGCGAGAATCACCATGATCCACTACAAAGTCCCTCGGATGTTCCCCAGCGTCAAAAGCCGCCTTGAGCTTATTATCAATCATACGGACAGAGCTTGGGTTTGGCGGAGCCGGCGGTTTCCGCAAGCGGGTTTTGATGCTATCATCAGTCGGATGTTTCTTCATAAGATTGGACTTAGGTGGCCGCCCGCGAGGCCTTTTAGGTTCCTGAGAAGCAACCTCCTTCGATTGCTGATTCATCTCCAGAGACAGATCCTTTTGTTGACGCAGAAGATCGGGCTCTCCAGCAGCACTAACCGATCCAAGGCACTCTTTTCCCTCAAAAAGCTGTCTATTGTCTAACTCCACTTGAACCTCCTTCATTGCTTCGTACTGCCCCGCAGTAGTGGAATCAATGATAACATCCTGTAGCTTACCATCCACTGCCGTCGAAGATCGCACCATTGCGATATTGTTTGGAGACTTTGGCCGGTTATACGCCGTCGCCAAAGCCTCTCTACCACCAGAGCACATAGGAGTCGTTGGCCGGTTAGATGCCGTCGCCAATGTTCCCTTCGTTGCTGAAGAAGACTGAGCTTTTTGTTGCTTTGCCGCCGTGGTCGTAACTCTTTCGCTGTTGTCCGTAGCACCGAGAGCATCTTCTTGTTGATCACAAGTGGAAAACTCGCAGCCTGCTTGCTGTTCGGAATCCCCAGAGAATGTCTCATCATCATCAGACACATAATCTTCAACCAAACCTTCTTGTTGAGAGGACACCTTTGCTTCTGGTCCATAAGCCTCCTTCTCTTTCGGTGCGCCATCATTTTCTTCAAGGGCTCTAAATCCATTAGAATAAGCAGTGTCGAGGTTATCTCTCGGCCTCCAGTGTGCCACCTTCTTGGCTTGAATAAACCCATCATCCTGAGGCGTTCTCCCCGTCTTTTCAATCGGAACCTCCTCAGTATGAGTAAAATTCGTAGCTTTATTGTGCGCCACCGTAGAAATGCTTTTTTTCTCCACCGACTTAACACGTCGACATTTATCTCTACTATGCCCGGTAATCTTACATTGAGAGCAAAATAAAGGTAATTGTTCGTAGTAGAATTCCACATAATAGGAAGCATCATCCCCTTGCACAACCATGCTCTCCTGCAGAGGTGACGCAAGATCCACTTCGACAAGAATTCTGGCAAAATGCCCAACGTCTCCGTAGGCGGAAGCTCCATCCATTTTAATTGCGGTTCCAACGACATTACCAATAGCAGTAAAAACCTCAGGATGCCAAAGTTCAACAGGCAGATAATAAATACGAACCCATACCTGGCAAAGTGAGGAAATTTCTTTATAAGGGTTGAATCCTTTCGCCCATTCCCGTAATCTAAGCGATCCCTGCGATAATTCCCAAAGTAACTTAACTTGAGCAATCTTCTTGTCCTCCAAGTTTTGAAACTTAAGAGTATAGAAACCCTTGGTCATAGGTATAAGTTTCCAGTCCGTAGTTATCTTCCATAACGTTTGTAATTCATGTTTCAATTCCTGAGTAGAGCGAGGTTTGTCTCCTTTCTTGAGTAGAAGACGTCCGATCATCGCAAATTTATATTCCGCTTGCCGGGTTTTACAGAATTCCGTGGGCAACTTTAGAATAAAGCCATGCTCCGAAGCTTGTGCCCTCAGCGCCGTGAAACGATGAGCAAAAACCTCCGGACGCTTTTTAAAATTGGGAACAGTGGCCTTAGCGTAAGAAGGATGACCTGTCTCACCAAGTTTATCTTGAGTATCTATTGTTCGAGAAACATCGGCAGCCAAAAAACTTCCATGCAAAGTCGTTGCCAAGATCCCTTCCTCAACAGCGGGCGTCGGAGACTTTGGCCGGTTAGAGGCCGTCGCCAAGGTCTCCTCCTTATCTGAAAATCTGGGAGACCTTGGCCGGTTAGTTGCCGTCGCCAAGGTCTCGCTATGAAGGACCGAATCAGAGTTCGCCGAAACCCTAGAAATCGGAGAAGAGGCCTGAAAACCATGGGAAGAGTGCCGAGAAGGGGAGAAGTTGTTGGAGACGGGAGGGAGGTTCAGCCCCGCCTTATCGTGAGCCATCGCCGGCGAAGAACCAGCGGTCGTCGAGAGATGTTGCATGAAGACGGCTAGGGTTTCATCGCTCCGTGATCCGTGTACAAAATTGCCACCTAAATCAATTTGATCTTGGTATTATATATATGTAGGCTATCATGACGTTTATAAAAATATACTTGACACTTTTGAACCGTCATATAAGTGGGTATACATTACGTTTTGTAATATTTGACGGAAAATGTGGAGCTGCAGTAGCAATAAGATTGAACGACAAATAGATTCAAGTGAAGAGAAGATATTTTCTTTCTCACCGACTCTCTCTCACCTCTCTGTTTATCACGTGCGTAATAACCAATGAGAAAATGAAAAAACAGAAAAGGATCCAGGATTAAGGATTTTTTTTTTCTCACTCACACTCTCACCTCTTCGGTCGCTGGAAAAATCTTTGTAGTAGAATTGTACAAACTGCAAGAATACAAGTAGATATAATTTGATTTGATGGATGCCATAACCTGTAAAAGAATTTAAATTGAAGATTATTGTGAATTTTATGTGATTTGGTTATAACTTTTTGAGACTTATTTATAGCGTCCGTATTTTAAATATAAAATAATTAAGAATATGACGTGAGTGTGTTTTTCTCTTCCGGTAACAATCATTTGGAAAAAAGATAAAGAAACACAACTCGGTTAATAAGACACTTCCCCTCTAATTAATCACTAGGTTGGGGGTTTGAGTCACCACGGAAGAAATAAGAAACCATTGTTGATCCTCTTTAGTAAGAAAAAAAAATTCTAAATTCGTGATATTTGATGAGTGTAGAGTTTAATATAGTTACTTTAGTATAGGTTCAGTGAGTTCTCGTAGTTCTCACTATAAGAAATTCTTATTTGAACCACACTATTAAAATTGAGAATGTGAGAATCATTTTTAATAATTCGATCATGAAGATTTATGGTGAATATATTATTTTGATGTAAATAATTCGAATCACCCGAGAGGCAAAATTTTCATTTTTTTCTTGTCACTCCCCAATTTTTAAATGAATAACTACAGATCAAGGTGTGACTAATTCAAAGGAATAAACATGAAAACCAGTTTAACCTAAATAATAGGACAAAGTATCCTTTAGAATGGGCAATGCCCCGTCAATTGAAAAAAATATATCGAATGATGCAAATCAATCATCAACATGCATGTAGTATTATTTTTATGTGCGTGAGATATTGCACATGTAAAGAATAAAACACAAATTAAATTTATTTAATCAATAGTAACAACTAATCTACTTATGACACCTTAATATTTTGCTTAGTAAGAAGTAGTACGAAACACACAGTCCTTTATAAATTAAAAGCCCGAAAATATTATACTGATTTGAGGGATTCTGTATACCACCTACAAAGGTGGTATACGTAATACAAATCTTAATTATAACTATTATTAACTTTACATAATCTTAATACATCACACCAAACAACATTTTATATTTTACATATTTTTTAATACTTTCTACCAAACATGATATTAATATGACGTATAGTAAAAGACATCCTAGTCAAATATATCTCACCTTATCCCATACCGCATACCAAAGAAAATAAAATATTTTAAAATTAATAACCTATTCGTTTAAATTCATTTTGATAATTTTTATACCATATTAAATATTCTGACGAACTTAAACTTAAAATGCACATTGATTTTTTTTATAAATTAAATTTGACAATGTTTAGAAAAGAATTAATATTATAAAAAGAAAAAATAAAAAAATAGTAAAAAAATTGATGGAAGAAGAGAGAGAAAAAATGGAGGGAGAAAACTCCTCTTTTATATATTATATAGATAGATATAGATTGGATTTATAAATAAGCCAATTTAAATCATAAATGCTTTTATTGCAAAATGCAAATGCAATTTCATTTCATGCGTAACTCATATAATAAGTAATTATACTTAATATATATGCACATCATAATATTATTATGTAGTTTATTGTTTAGAAAATTAATTAGTCGAACCCAAATTAGAGTCTACTTAAATAATAACTTAAACTTAATTAATAAATTAATAAATAGGTACTCCTAAATAATTCGCAGCCCAATTCATTATATAATAGGGCCCAATATCTTTTAATAAAGCAGGCCCAATCTGTCCTTAAAATATCAGCCTACAGTTTTAAAAAACAAATCAGCATAAAATTTTAAGTAAAATCGCAAACTCCATTCATCCCAACCTGACCGATTAAGGATGATGGCCAGAAGAGCTTCAGCTTCTGCAATTGATCTCATTCATCAAAGAGGATTTCTCAATCGATGGTCGCAGCATCAATCGGGTATTCTCTCTCCTCTGTTCTCTCTCTTCTCTTCCGAGGCTTTTCAATCTAAGCAGCCCAGAATTGATCTCAGCTCTGCCACCAGAGCAGAGCAGAGCAGAGCTAAAAGACTCGGCCAGAGCAGAGCTAACTGACTCGGCAGAGCAGAGGAATGCTCGCCAGAGGAATGACGAACTCTCTGTCATACCAGAGGAATGACTTCTCGGGTCAGGGCAGAGAAATGAACTCTCTGCCAGAGCAGCGAAATGAAGAATTCTCTGTCAGCAGAGAAATGACGAATTCTCTGTCAGCAAAGAAATGACGAATTCTCTGTCAGCAGAGAAATGACGAATCGGTTCGGAGCAGCGGAATCACAACTCGGCAGAGTAGAACAAGACTCAAGGCAGAACAGTGCAATCAAGAGCAAACTCGAAAATTCATCAACTTTTTCATTCCCAAAGTTCATCAAACACTCTCAAACATCAAAATACTATCAGACTCATATCTCCATCTAGAATAATAACTCGTCTCATCAAAAAGTGTAACTCTAATGCTCAATATCTCTATTTATCATCATAACTCTATCTCATCTTAATTATAATCTCATATCTCAGTACCGTAGTACTCTCTCTAGTGTCTCGACACTACTACTACTCATAAAAATACGGGGTGTTACATCCTACCCCCTTAAAAAAAATTTCGTCCCAATTAATTAATAAATAGGTACTCCTAAATAATTCGCAGCCCAATTCGTTATATAATAGGGCCCAATATCTTTTAATAAAGCAGGCCCAAGCTGTCCTTAAAATATCAGCCTACAGTTTTAAATCGGTACAAAACAAATCAGCATAAAATTTTCAGTAAAATCGCAAACTCCATTCTTCCCAACCTGACCGATTAAGGATGATGGCCAGAAGAGCTTCAGCTTCTGCAATTGATCTCATTCATCGAAGAGGATTTCTCAATCGATGGTCGCAGCATAAATCGGGTATTCTCTCTCCTCTGTTCTCTCTCTTCTCTTCCGAGGCTTTTCAACCTAAGCGGTCTAGAATCGATTTCAGTAGTGTTAAAGAAGTAGACGATGTTATTGAATTGTTTCAAAAAATAAAGAGTATTCGGCAAGAGCCTTCTGTTCGCCTGTATAACAAACTCATGAGCGTTAGTGTAACGATTGAGCAGTATTATATTGCCCTTGATGTGTTCGATGAAATGCTTAGGATGGGTGTCTCGGTTGATATTTACACAATGAGTATTGCTGTCAACTGTTGTTGTCTCTTGAAAGATATATATTCTGCTTTTTCTATAATGGGATTCTTTCTCAAGAGAGGTCACGAACCAAATGTCGTGACTTTCGGCACTCTCATAAAAGGGTTATTCTTAGTTAATAAGGAGGCTGAAGCCGTGAAACTGTTCGAAAAGATTTTGGATTTAAAACTTTGCGAGCCAGATGGTATTATGATTCTGCACGTGATTGATGGGCTGTGCAAAACTGGACAGGTCATTGAAGCCCATGATTGGCTTCATAGATTAGAAAGTAGTGGGTGGAGTCTCGACGTTTACACTTATAGTGCACTAATTGATGGATTTTGCAAGGGCGGAATGGTGGACAATGCCTTCAAGGTTCTATCCAAAATGGTTGGGAATGGTATTTTACCTGACGTTGTCACTTATAGTTCCATTATTAATGCATACTGTAAGGAAGAAAAGATGGAAGAGGCTGAGAATATGCTGGAAATTATGATGCAACAACATATTTGTCCGAATGCCTTCACTTATTCTTCGCTTATTGAAGGGCTCTGCCTAAAGGGTGAAATCGGAAGAGCGAAACAGTTACTTGATTCCATCGTAGAGAGGGGCCTTAAACCCAATATTGTTAACTACAACACCTTGTTAAATGGATATTGCAAGAAGGGAAGCATGGATGAAGCTTGGCTTATTTTTCTTGAAATTCCCGATAAAGGTCTCCAGCATGATGTGCACACTTATAATACATTATTGGATGGGTTGTCGAAGAGTGGGAAGGTTGATGAAGCTCTGCAGCTGCTGTCCGAGATGGTGGAGAAGGGCATCTCGCCTAATGTTGTCACCTGCAGCATATTGATAGATGGATATTGCTCGCATGGCGAGATGGTTAGAGCTAGAGAGCTTTTCTATTCTATGGCAGAGACGGGGATCAATCGCAATATATTCACCTATTGTATCTTGATTAAGGGATACTGCAAGGCGGGAAACCTTGATGAAGCATGGCGTTTCTTCGATGAAATTTCGTGCGTAGGTCTCCAACACTCGACTGTATCATACAACACGATGATGCATGGGCTAATACGCCTAAGTAGTTTTTCAGATGGGTGGAAGCTTTTCCAAGAAATGGAAGCTCATAATATACATCCGGATCCCCACACCTACACCATTTTGTTGGATGGCTTTTGTAGGATCCATCGGATTAGTGAGGCGTTGGCATTTTTGAGGGTGATGGAGGCGAAAGGCGTGAATCCTGATATCGTAACGTACGGTGTTCTGATCAACGGCTTGTGCAAGGGCCAAAGACTTGATGAAGCTATAAGGCTCTTCAACCATCTCTGTTCCAATGGCTTAAATCCGAACGTACAAATCTACAGCATGATGCTCGACTCTCTCTACAATGAAGGGCGAGAAGGGGAGGCTAGGAGGTTGATGGAGGAGATGGAGAGGAGCGGCTGCGCGCCTAATGGTGTGACGTTCAATATTATTGTGTGGAATCTGGTGAAGAGCAAAAAGGTGCATGAGGCGATTCCTTTCTTGGAGGAGATGTGCAGGAGAGAATTCGTGGTTAATTCCGATATCATTTATGCTTTGCATGATGAACTAAGAATTGGAGAAGGTAAAGATGAGAAATTGCAAGAGATTGTTAAGAAAGTTTGTGCTCAAAATTGAGGGAGGTTTCAATCTACTCTCAGCTTTTCTTTTGTCTCTAACGCTTGGATTATTCAAGGGCTGTGCGATGTTGGTATATTACAAGGTAATTTTGCTTTTGGCATTGTAAATGCTAATGCTTTTGTACGTTTACAAAAAAATGTTGTGGATGTTTGCATTTGCTGCTAATAATTTTTCTTTTGGCATTGAAATTTTTCTTGGAGATGTTTACAACTTGAATTGATGTTTAAATCTTGAGAAATTGTGCAAATCATGATATCCTCTCCTCTCGCACACATTGAAAGTGAATTTCCTTTACAGTGTGAATTTTTTACAGGGAAGCTGAGACTGCGAAGAAGCCTTTGTGTAAGCCGGATTCATCTACACATCCAACTAGGGAAATGCTGAGGCAGTTCGTCGCACAAATTTCCACAATGACTGCTGCAGAGAATGGATAGATACAGCTGAGGAGCTCAGTTGGCCGATACCAATGAGTCACGACACGGTTGGTCTGCGGCTGTGTACATTAATTTCTCATAAGATTGTTTGGCCTTCAAATTGCATTTACACATTTATTGAATCATTATTTCCCCTATTGATATCTCACGCTCATCAATTGATGATCTCATTCAAGCTTGACGACGATGTAATCATCATTATAAAATGATGGCTTGATATGATTTGTGGTTACTGTTTGCTAGTTGAAGAGTTAAATCTGCACACGCATGAATGTGTTATCTGATAAAATTTAGCTCAAGTGAACCCCTGTCTTGACTGTGTATCCTCCCACGAGGCTCCACCACCGCGACGACGTAGCTGCCGAAGCTTCTGTTGGAGCCATAAATTAATAGTGTTTGTGATGTTGATACTGTTGACTGTTGAGTTTGTCTCTTCTATAAAATTGATACCAACTCAATTATCATATTTCTAAATTAATAATTTTTTTTAAAGCTTCGACTGTATTTCTCAAATAAATTGTATATGTAATATTTAATTTACAATCTTAGAAACATGATGCATGCTTTCTCACATGATAGTCTAGATTATATTACAATTTATTTATTTATTATCACGCATAATACTCTTAATAATGTGTAATGCTAATTTTCATTATCAAATGATTTAAAATTATTTAATAATTATAATTATCATTAAACTTTATATAGAGTTGAAAATTTAAGTTTTTGTAATTTTGGATTTTATTGAGTAACTGACGTGGATTATTTTATTTTATTTTTAAAATATATTTTATATTTATTTATATTTTGATTCTATTTAATATTTATATTTATTTATTTGAACATGTCGTTTGATTTTTATGATCGTTGTGCATGCATCGCACTAGTTTGATGATTATTAAAGAATTTAAAAGAAAAATGGTGGGAGCGTAAGCCCCCATTGGCCATTGTATAGTTTTGGTTATTAAAGTAAAATTAATTCACCTAATTCGTATTAATAAAAAAAAATGCAAATTTATTAAAACATCCAATCATGTATATACATAATATAAATCAATAGCACTACTCATTATGTAAATATATCTTTATATTAATCAACTAATAAGTGGCCCGTCGAAATTTGACAGGGATTTATTATTACATAATTTTGTGATATTCTCTTTCATTAAAATAGAGTATCAAATAAATTATTTTAAAATAAAAGTATGTAATATTTATTTAAAATTGACCTAAATTAGATGTCTTATTATCGACCCATAAAATATTAAGAGAAAAAACTGCTATATTTATTTGAAATTTACTTAAATTAGATGTTTGTAACTGCAATCGATTACTAAAAAATATTAAAAGAAAATGAATTAAATAACATATCAATAATGACTTCAACTTTCAAAGTCTGAAAAAATTATTAAATTGCAATTACCTTATAATTTATCAAAAATTTCATCATATACATGTTAGTTGTTGTGCCATGCGTATGACCACTCTCATCAGACTACAATCTTTAGACCTATTTGTTTAGTGATGAAATAGATCAATTGTAACTTTTGCATTTTCATCATGGTGTACTCGTCCACTATAAATTGTTGAAGCAATCGTCTAGCAATAAGTAATTGTTGCCCTTCCTTTTTTATGTCTTGTATCCTGAATGCTAAATACTCTCTTAATGTCAACTTATTTCTTTCAAATTATTTAGCTAGATTCTCATATTTTTCTGACCTAAGGTTTGACTAGCTAGTTGTAATGAATTCATTGTAGCCTTTACGTTTTCACCATGGTGTATCTGTCCACTATAAATTGTCGAAGCAATAGTCTAGCTATAAATAATTGTTGCCCTTTTTGTCTTATATTTTGAATGCTAAGAACTCTCTCAATGTCAACTTATTTATTTTGTTCATGCGAGATGCATTTTATGGAATATTTAGATAGTATGTGTTCTCTACATAAATGAATATTAGCAGATAGTGCACTAGTAACCTATTTTTCCATTTCTTCAGTGACTTGGGCAACATTTTTTTTAAGAAAATAAAGTGCATTGATTAGAGATTTAGAAGAAAAAAAAAAGTTGATTTTTCAATGAATTCTTCATTTGATAGGATTTATCTATATTTGAGTTGATCTCTTACTCCATTCGTCCCATTATTTATGACACATACCTTTTTAACACGAAAATTAAGAAAAATAAAATTATAGTGTAAAAATGTGTAAAGGTCTGTGGGCTCATGTAATTTAGAGTGTAAAAGTGTGTAAAGTTATGTGAGCCCATATGATTTGTAGTGTAAAAGTGTTTTTTTTTTTACTTCTTTTTCTTTTCATCATTCTATATCTTCCAATCAAATTTTTATATCTTTACGATAACTTTTAGAAAGAAAAAGAAAGTTGAATATGTCTTTAAATAATTATTCAGATAAAAAAATGAATCCTAACTTATAATGTGCAGCATTGCTAGACAATAGGACTACAAATGCTTTTAGGACATAACCTTTTACACCAATCTTAAACCCCGAAAATACTATTTATATATATATACATTAACCCACGAAACTTTTCAATAGTTAATTTCATATAATTATGTTCTGTATCATGTACTTTTTTATATTAATAGTGCTATTCTAATCATGTTGTATTCGTTAAATTTTGTAATATGACATGTGATTTATTTATTATATATTGTATTACTAATACGACCATCCGTGCGATGCACGGTGAAATCTAAATTAAATTACATTTTAAATAAATAAATAAATAAATATAAATATTAGATAAAATTAAAATATAAATGAATGCAAAACATGATTTAAAAATAAAATATCAGTTACTCAATGTTGTGAATACCTCATGGATACATCTCTCTAGTTGCAATGTTATATTCGTCCATCTCGGTAGCAATTGAAGAACATATTATGTTATGTAATGGGAGTAATTGAGGTTTAGGTGCCATTTATAAATGTTCATTATTTTTTATTTAATATTTTTTTATTAAATCGTGCTATCTAACTGATGTAATTTTGGATGACAGTTAATGATTTAATTTATTGATTTTTTAATAAACCGTTTAATTTAACTGATGTAGTTTATTTCATTTAATTTTTTATTGGTATTACTTTTATAAGTGTAGTGGCTTAGTGTGTAATGCCCCGATTTTTCCTAACTAAATTTAGAATATTTCTGAACTTAGAATTTAAGATGATTCACGTCGAAAAAAAAAATAATAAATTTATTTTAATTCCAACAAAACGATTTACAAAAGATTTTGAAAAACTTAGTCATTTAAATTCTTATGCATCACATATTTATTTAAATGGAGCATTTACACGCATGCTTTATTTAACGAAACCGAAAGAAATATTTTAGATACAATTCTTTTATCAGAAAATTTTAATTATCATATCATTCAAAGCATAGTGTTTTAAAATATCTACCATCAACCATGACTCTCTTTTTCTCAAAGCCATACCACGTCCCATAGCTCAAGTACACCTACTCCTACACAGCCATACCTCCATCCACACCTCTCTGCCATATCTCAATTATATCAAACCAAGGAGACCTTTACTCATTCTACACAAAAGACATGTTGCATTCAAGAAACTCTCATCTGCATTCAAGAAGACAAGAATGCACAAAAGAAGCCACCAAACACCAACCACCATTAACCCTCAAGGTTTTCATCTATGAACTCCCTTGACTAATTCATTTTTTATGCATGATTAAGGCATCCTATTTTCGGTCTAGCAAATCAATCACAAATTTCAAAAATCATGTTATGTGGTAGCCAACTCATTCATTAATGTGCATTATATGTTGGTATATACAAATGAACAAATGATTTCAAGAGCTCAGTACAAAATCTGTGAATCAAACTTTGCGAGCCAGATGACGTTATGATTCTGCATATGATTGATGGGTTGTGCAAAGCTGGACAGGTCATTGAAGCCCATGATTGGCTTCATAGATTAGAAAGTAGTGGGTGGAGTCCCACTGTTAAAGCTTATAGTGCACTAATTGATGGATTTTGCAAGGGTGGAATGGTGGACAATACCTTCAAGGTTCTATCCAAAATGGTTGGGAAGGGTATTTTACCTAACGTTGTCACTTATAGTTCCATTATTAATGCAGACTGTAAGGAAGAAAAGATGGAAGAGGCTGAGAATATGTTGGAAATTATGATGCAACAAAATATTTATCGCAATGTCTTCACTTATTCTTCGCTTATTGAAGGGCTCTGCCTGAAGGGTGAAATTGAAAGAGCGAAACAATTATTTGATTCCATGGTAGAGACGGGCCTTAAACCCGATATTGTTAACTATAACACCTTGTTGAATGGATATTGCAAGAAGGGAAGCGTGGATGAAGCTTGGCTTATTTTTCTTGAAATTCCCGATAAAGGTCTCGAGCATGATGTGCACACTTATAATACCATGATACATGGATTATTCAGAAATGATAGATTTGCTGAAGGCTGGAAGCTTTTCGAGGTTATGAAATGTGAATGGGGGTGCCTACACAAATATGCAAAGTCGAAGGTCTCACATGCAATTGATTAAATGCATGCATGCAGCTGTTGTGTACGTTCAGTTGGATCTGTTATGATTCAGTTGGGAGCAGCATATGTGCAGCGTAGCAGATTTTTCCCTTTTGTCATATTTGATATGTATTTCTTTCCTTTTCACATATTCCAGTAGATAGTTTTTTGAGAGCACGCTGTGTGCATGACTTGAGAGGAAAGAAAAGGAGAGTTACAAAAGAAGAGAGTTAGGGCTTGAAGCTTGGTTGTTGCTTCTTTGATTGATTCTCGTTTTTGTACTTGTATTCTTGATCTCGAGTTGAATAATATACATCGCCGTTAACCCTCCGTGGATGTAAGCCGAGAGGCTGAACCACGTAAATCGCCGCGTCTACGTTTCTTGGTTTCATTCTTGTGTGTTGATCATGTTTGTCTTTGAGGTTCGAGAAGCTGCGATTGCATCTTGTTCCTAACAAAGTGGCGCCGTCTGTGGGAAGCGATTTTGCGATCGGTGCGAAGAATTGAAAGATGGCGACAGCGAAGTTCGAGGCGGAGAAGTTTACCGGAAAAAATGACTTTGGGCTTTGGCGATTAAAAATGAAGGCCATGCTGATCCAGCAAGGCCTCTTTGAAGCACTCAGTGGAGATGAAGGATTACCTGATGATATGAAGAAAGCAGATCGCATGAATTTGATGCAGAGAGCACACAGTGCTCTGATTCTTTGCTTGGGCGATAAGGTGTTGAGGGAGGTGTCCAAGGAGACAGCCGCTGCCGGCGTTTGGAAGAAACTTCAGGATACATATATGCAGAAATCTCTCACCAATCGCCTATATATCAAGCAGAAGTTGTATTCATTCAAGGTCTCAGACACAAAGAGCCTTGAAGATCAAATGGAGGTTTTCAACAAGATTCTGGATGATCTTGAAAACATTGATGTTAAATTGGATGATGAGGATAAGGCAATCATCCTTTTGAATTCTTTGCCCAAGTCTTTTGAGAATTTCAAAGATGCCATGTTGTTTGGCAGGGAGAAATCAATTTCTCTGGAGGAGGTTGAATCGGCTCTAAGAACTAAGGAGCTACAGAGATGCAACTCATCAAAAGCTGAAGGTTCCACTGCAGAGAGTCTATCAGTGAAATCGAAATACTCAAAGGAAAAGGGCAAGAAATCTGAAGGAGATTCCAAGAAATTATCACAGGAAAAGGGCAAGGATGGAACTGAAAAGGAGACAAGGACTTGCCACTACTGCAAGAAACCTGGTCATCTGAAGAAGAATTGTTTCTCTTGGAAGAAGAAACAATCAACTCAGAGACAGAAAACAGATGAAGCAGCTGTTGTAGAGCAGGAGCAACCAGCAGAGGTGCTAAATGTCATGAGCTGTGGAGTTTCAAATGATTGGATTTTGGATTCAGGCTGTAGTTTCCACATGACCCCACACAAGAGCAGGTTCATACATATGCAAGAAGGTGACCATGGGCAAGTTCTGTTGGGGAATGATCACTCATGCTCAGTGAAAGGGATTGGAGATATCAAAGTAAAGCTCAATGATGGATCACTCAAAATTCTCTCCCAAGTAAGGTACATCCTAGAGCTTAAGAGAAATTTAATATCTCTTGGAATCTTGGAGTCTAAAGGCTGTCACTTCATATCTAAAGATGGAGTTATACTTGTTAAAAGGGAAGAAAAAATTATCCTGAAAGGATTCAGGAAGCACAGCCTATATTACCTTGATGGATACACTGTTATAGGGAATTGTGAGGCTAATAGTGAAGATAACTCGAGGCTGTGGCACATGAGATTGGGTCATGTAGGGGAGAAGGGAATGAATGAGATGCTTAAACAAGGAATAATTGATAATCCCTCCAGTTTCAAAGTGAAAGAGTGTGAAGAATGCATCATGAGTAAAAGCAAGAAGCAGCCATTTGGGAAGGGCAAGCATATCTCAAAGGCTCCTCTGGATTATGTGTATTCTGACTTATGGGGTCCTGCAAGAACAACCAGCAAAGGAGATGGAAAGTTTTTCATGAGTATAATGGATGATTATACAAGAAAACTATGGATCTACATACTCAAAAGCAAGGATGAGGCATTTCAAAAGTTTAGAGATTGGTGGAGTGAAGTAGTAAATGAGAAAGGAACTGGGGTCAAGTATTTGAGAACAGATGACAAACATGGTTTTCGTACCTCAATTCCACATGTTTTGTTGTCATTTTCCTTCATGTTTTGCTTGTGAATGCTTGTTTGTGCCCGAATATTTAGTTTTATGAAGATTTGATATCTTGGTGTAGTTTTGGAGTAATTTCAAGAACCATCAATGATTAATTGGAGGATTTTGAAGATATGAGATTGAAGTACGTCTCGAGAGGAATCCGTGAGCGCAAACGGCGACCAAATCCGAGTCCGGACGAGGGAGAACGGAGCAAAACGAGCGGACTGTGCAAAACGCCCAGTACCCCGCGGTCACCACCCGCGGCCGCGGGGTAAGACCGCGGGTCAGCTGTTCCCGACTCAGGAGACACCCGCGGTCACCACCCGCGGCCACGGGGCGGGACCGCGGGTCCCCTGAGCATCCCCCACGTTTGAAGGCCGCGGACTCGGGCCGTGACCGCGGGAAAAGAGCGGAGCATCCCTAAGTGGGCCCCAGTCGCGTTTTTCAGCCCTTAAACCCCATTTTTCCCCTTTTCCTCACATTATTCATCTTCCCCAACCTCACACACACCCACTTCATCTTCCCCAACTCTCCAATCCCAAACCCTAGCCTCCATTCTCTACCATTTTTTCTCTCTTCCACACACAAAAACAACACCAAAATCAAATAAAGAAGGGGAAGACTTGGAAAGGAGCTCATCAAGACTACATGATTGAAGATCAAGATTATAGGATTTGTCTATGAATCTCTATCTCTCTATATCTTTATTTATGTTTTCTTATGACTTGAGATTTGCTTTTATTATGAATATGCTTGGCTAAAATCTCTTATCTTAGGGATTAGATTAGATGGATTTGTAATGGATTGATTTCTTTGTTCAATATATATCTTGATTGTGCTTATTGTTATCTTTTCAAGTCCTAGATTTATCTCTTGTATGATTGGTTGGCCACCTTTTGTGCATTTCTAATTTGTGATTTGAATCGGGAGAGGATAATTACAATAGATTAGGAGTTTGATACATATCATCTCAATAAACCGGGAGGTTGAGAGGTGGGTGAGGGCTTGTTGATCTTTTGTGCTCTTGGGAGTTATAGGTTAGAAATTGACCGGGGACGGCAATTATGACCCGTAATCTACTGTTTTAGTCGTCCGGGAGGGGGCTAGAACTAGTGGGGAGATCGCCCTAGATAAGTAGGCCATATCAAGATTAATATTGCTTTAGATTGAAGTTCATTACGATCCATCGAAATCTAGTCCCTAGGATAACTTTCCTTCGAGTCATTCCCCAATTTATTAACTAAGTTTATCTTGTTGTTATTTTATTTATTTGCTTATTTAGCTTTGTTTTAGTTCTCAATATCTCTTCATCTTTGGTTGTCTAAATAGATTGAAAACAACTTATTAATAGTATTTAGAAGTTTAAATTCACCAATCCTTGTGGAATACGACCTTGCTTCCCTTATATTGCAACTACACCGTATACTTGCGGCGTGGTGAAAATAATAGCGAACAAGTTTTTGGCGCCGTTGCCGGGGATTGGTTGAGTTTTTACTTTTGATATTGTGAAAAGTTGTTTTTATCTAATTTAGATATTGTTTTTATGTTTGTTTATTTATATGTTTATTTATTTTTGTTAGAGAAAATTGCTCCACAACCGTAAAAGCGGCACCAAAAATGGATGATGGAAGGAATGAGTTGGTTGAGCAACTCCAACTACAATTGGCGTTGATGCAACTTAAGTTGCGTGTTTTGGAAGCCAAAAGAAATTGTAGGCAACCAATGATCCAAAAAGCCTTCCAACCAACACCTTCCTATGGTGAGTATTATGACATGGGGTGCAATGCCATGGAGTGGCAATCACCATTGGAGTATGAGGACCATTTCAATAGTTGGAATTATGAAAATTCTTATTCCACTCAAGAAGGCTTCCAAGGGGGAAATCGATACTATCAAGTGGAGAAATCGAATTCGAAAGACGATCTCCTACAATGCTTCTTAACTACACAAGCTTGGATAGAAAAAAGTCTAGCAAAATCGGAGGTTATGCTAGATGAGCAAAGGAGGTCTTTGGCTACCACTATGGAAAATCAAAAGCGAATTGATGATTTGTGCGTGGCCATTAGCCTACGGAATGGAACCTTGTATGAGGAACCAATGCCGATGCTAAGTGAAGAGCCTCAAGAAGTTGAAGAAGAGTATAAAGAAGATGGGGATCAATTCTCCAAACCCCTTGAAGTTGAGAGCCCAACTTTTCCAACGCAACCTCTACAATTCCAAAAAGATGAAGATTTCACAAGCTTTAAAGAATGCAAAGTCAAAAATTTTGTCGATCCTTACCTCGACATGGGCGATTCTATGAATGCTTGCTTCTTTCACTTTTATTTATCTTCATCTTTTGATTTTCACTTTGATTTGTCTAATAAGGAATTGTTTGAGTGTGGTGGTACTCTAGATGGTGAACGAGATTACCATGACGCCCAAGATGTCTCAAGAATTGCAAAGCCACCATATTTTTGGGTGGCAACAGATGGAGCATTCAAATTTGATGAGAAGTGGCCACCGCCTAAGCCTCCACCTCGCTTGTGAGTACGAGACAAGTAACCATTTTATCCTTCATCCAAACTTATTTCTCCTTTGTGTGAAATAAGTTTGGGGGGAGGGTGAAGATGGGTTACTTATCTCGTTTATCCGTTGTTTATTTATTTAGTTAGTTTAGTTTTCGAATAATGAGATTTTGTCTCTTTTCTTGAGCTTTTCCATGTCTCTTGAGTTTGAGCTTGATTGTTGAAAAACATGAGTTGGATGAAATGTGTGTTGGGCTTATGATATGAATGTTGTTTTTGAAAAGAATTTGTTGTGTTTCACTTGTTGATTTTGCATGTAGAGTTTGAACTTGTGACAAATGAGCTAAATGTTGTACCTCCAAGAACTTGAAAACGAAATGAGCTTGTGAGAATTGAGCCTTTGATTGTCATACATTTACAATCTCATTTTGTTCTTGAGTGTAAATCATTTGAGCATGTGTGTTGATCTCTAGAACTTGCCATGAGTCCTCTCTTGAAAATAAAAGTAGATGTGTTGTTAATATTGAAGTGATTTAAGGCCATCCTTGTTAGCCACTTGACTTAAATTGTGTCCAAATTCTCATATGATCCTAGTTTACCCTCTTTGTGCCTTGTAGCATTTCTTTGAATTAACCAATGATGGGTAGAACTTAGATTGTTAGTGGTTACTTTGATGAAAATGTTTGGGAAATGATTGAAATTGCTTATCAAGCTTTGATTGAGTGAAAATCACTAGTCCCCTATGAGCTTAAAAAGAAAAAGAAAAACAAAATGAAAAAAAAATGAAAATGAATGTGAATAAAAGAGCATAAAGGGGAGTGATTTGCCTTTTGAATCATATCATGATAAGTATCACTAAGGGTGAAAAGAAGAAATGTGGGGATATTGGTTTTTGATTGATTAAAAAAGAGAAATGGTGAATTTGACTTGTTCATTGTGATTATTAGATTGTGGAATATGAGTCATTTGCCTAAAAACACCTCACCTCACCAAAGAGCCCTCATTACAATCTTAAGAAAAGCCCTTGTTGATCATTATTTATAACACATTGAAGTATAGAGAGTTAGGATAAATGGCAAGCTTATGGTAGATTGCATACATTGTTTCAATTTGAGTGCAAACACGCCCAATCTAAACACTTGAGAGTTGAGTGCATCATTGAAACATCCACATTTGTGAGGATTCAAGCTTGGAGGCCATAATATTGAACTCATTATCACTTGTGACTTCTTGGAATGCATTTCTACTTGTGATGCACTTTTGAAAGATTTTTTGTAAAATTTGAAGCCCTTGAAATGACACCAATTCATGCTCACATGTTTGTTTACTTTTATTTCTCTTCTCTTCGTCGTTTGGGGACAAACAACACTTTAAGTTTGGGGGGTTGACAAACATGGTTTTCGTACCTCAATTCCACATGTTTTGTTGTCATTTTCCTTCATGTTTTGCTTGTGAATGCTTGTTTGTGCCCGAATATTTAGTTTTATGAAGATTTGATATCTTGGTGTAGTTTTGGAGTAATTTCAGGAACCATCAATGATTAATTGGAGGATTTTGAAGATATGAGATTGAAGTACGTCTCGAGAGGAATTCGTGAGCGCAAACGGCGACCAAATCCGAGTCCGGACGAGGGAGAACGGAGCAAAACGAGCGGACTGTGCAAAACGCCCAGTACCCCGCGGTCACCACCCGCGGCCGCGGGGTAAGACCGCGGGTCAGCTGTTCCCGACTCAGGAGACACCCGCGGTCACCACCCGCGGCCACGGGGCGGGACCGCGGGTCCCCTGAGCATCCCCCACGTTTGAAGGCCGCGGACTCGGGCCGTGACCGCGGGAAAAGAGCGGAGCATCCCCAAGTGGGCCCCAGTCGCGTTTTTCAGCCCTTAAACCCCATTTTTCCCCTTTTCCTCACATTATTCATCTTCCCCAACCTCACACACACCCACTTCATCTTCCCCAACTCTCCAATCCCAAACCCTAGCCTCCATTCTCTACCATTTTTTCTCTCTTCCACACACAAAAACAACACCAAAATCAAATAAAGAAGGGGAAGACTTGGAAAGGAGCTCATCAAGACTACATGATTGAAGATCAAGATTATAGGATTTGTCTATGAATCTCTATCTCTCTATATCTTTATTTATGTTTTCTTATGACTTGAGATTTGCTTTTATTATGAATATGCTTGGCTAAAATCTCTTATCTTAGGGATTAGATTAGATGGATTTGTAATGGATTGATTTCTTTGTTCAATATATATCTTGATTGTGCTTATTGTTATCTTTTCAAGTCCTAGATTTATCTCTTGTATGATTGGTTGGCCACATTTTGTGCATTTCTAATTTGTGATTTGAATCGGGAGAGGATAATTACAATAGATTAGGAGTTTGATACATATCATCTCAATAAACCGGGAGGTTGAGAGGTGGGTGAGGGCTTGTTGATCTTTTGTGCTCTTGGGAGTTATAGGTTAGAAATTGACCGGGGACGGCAATTATGACCCGTAATCTACTGTTTTAGTCGTCCGGGAGGGGGCTAGAACTAGTGGGGAGATCGCCCTAGATAAGTAGGCCATATCAAGATTAATATTGCTTTAGATTGAAGTTCATTACGATCCATCGAAATCTAGTCCCTAGGATAACTTTCCTTCGAGTCATTCCCCAATTTATTAACTAAGTTTATCTTGTTGTTATTTTATTTATTTGCTTATTTAGCTTTGTTTTAGTTCTCAATATCTCTTCATCTTTGGTTGTCTAAATAGATTGAAAACAACTTATTAATAGTATTTAGAAGTTTAAATTCACCAATCCTTGTGGAATACGACCTTGCTTCCCTTATATTGCAACTACACCGTATACTTGCGGCGTGGTGAAAATAATAGCGAACAACAGACAATGGTCTAGAGTTCTTGTCAAAAGAATTTCAAGATTTTTGTGCTGAAAAGGGTATCAAGAGGCACAGAACCGTTCCAGGAAATCCACAGCAAAACGGTGTAGTGGAAAGGATGAATAGGACAGTTTTGGAGAGAGTGAGATGTATGCTTTTGAGTTCTGGAATGCCAAAGCATTTTTGGGCAGAGGCTATGGATACTGCATGCTACCTCATCAATAAATGTCCATCATCAGCTCTAAACTTCAAATCCCCAGATGAACTTTGGAATGGACATCCACCAAACTGCTCATTCTTGAAGCCTTTTGGGTGCAGAGCCTACTGTCATGTTAAGCAAGATAAACTTGAACCCAGGGCTCTGAGATGTGTATTCCTTGGGTATCCTAAAGGAGTGAAGGGCTTCATATTATGGTGTACAGAGCCAGGGATGAACAAGCTGATAATTAGCAGAGATGTTACATTCAAAGAGCAGGTTATGCCTTATCTTGAAGCAAAAGGTGCTGATCAGAATTCAGAAAAGAATATTTCAGATAATGCTATATTTGAGGTGGAGTTGCTGCATGAGAAGAAAGACTCAGACAACCAACCACCAGAAAGTACTGATGATCAGCATGATGATGGAGGACCAGATCTGTCTGATTACATGTTGGCAAGAGATAGGCAAAGAAGAGTCATCCATCCTCCTACAAGATATGGAGATGCTGATCTTCTAGCATATGCCCTAAATGTAGCAGAAGAGGTGGAGTATCAAGAGCCTAGCAGTTATTTAGAAGCTATGAGAAGCAAAGAAAAAGATAAGTGGCTGGCAGCTATGCAGGAAGAGATTAACTCACTCCTCAAAAATAATACTTGGGTTCTGGTGAAAAGGCCTAAGTCTCAGAAACTGGTGAGCTGTAAGTGGATTTTCAAGAGGAAAATCGAGATTGTATCTAATAAAGAATATGTTAGATACAAGGCAAGGCTGGTTGCTAGAGGTTTTACACAAAGGGAAGGAGTGGATTTCAATGAAGTGTTCAGTCCAGTGGTAAAGCACTGCTCAATTAGAATCTTGCTAGCATTAGTAAATCACTACAACCTTGAGCTCCATCAGTTAGATGTCAAAACCGCTTTCCTTCATGGAGATTTGGAGGAAACCATTTATATGACCCAACCAGAGGGGTTCATGCTGCCTGAAAATGCTGATAAGGTTTGTTTGCTGAAAAGGTCCCTTTATGGATTAAAACAGGCTTCAAGGCAGTGTATCTTAAGTTTGACAGTTATATGATGGAATTGGGATTTACAAGATCACAGTATGATTCTTGTGTATACATCAGAAAAGCAGAAAATGGCAGCTACACATATTTACTCTTATATGTGGATGATATGTTAGTAGCTGGGAAGGATCTTGCAGAGATAGAAAAGCTAAAACTGGAGTTAAATGATAAGTTTGAAATGAAGGATCTTGGATGTGCAAGGAGGATACTTGGTATGGATATCAAGAGAGACAGAAAAAGGGGGTATCTGTTAAAACATGGTATAGACATATTTGTATAACTAGAAGACATGATTAGGAGCTTGAATTGTTTTTTGTGTTGTATTGCTTGCTTTGCTTGTAAATTACAATCACCCTTTTATAGGGTTAGGAAAAGCTTACATAAGGAAAGAGATCATGGAAAAAAATAATCAAGGATCTTTAGAATGTTTGATTGATCCTTAATTGTATCTAATGCAATCTTTCCTTTCTAACTTTCAACACTCCCCCTCAAGTTGAGTAACGGGATTTCCGATACTCAACTTGCCTAGGACCTCAGAAAAACTTTTGGAGTTCACAGCCTTGGTTAAGATATCAGCCAGCTGCTCTTCAGATCTCACAAATGGCAATGCCACAATTCCTCCTTCAATCTTCTCTTTGATGAAGTGTCTATCTACCTCGACGTGTTTAGTTCTGTCATGCTGGACCGGGTTCTCAGATATGCTGATGGCCGCTTTGTTGTCACAGAACATTTGGCACGTCTTGGTTGGTTGAAGACCTAACTCAGTCAACAGTCTTCTTAACCACAGGACTTCGGTCAGTCCACTCTTGATTCCCCTGAACTCAGCTTCTGCACTTGAGAGAGCTACCACCTTCTGTTTCTTACTCCTCCATGAGACAAGGTTGCCTCCAATAAAAGTGAAGTATCCTGCAGTTGATTTCCTGTCAATTGGGTTTCCAGCCCAGTCAGCATCAGTGTAGGCTTGTATCTCGAGATGCCCAGTCTTCCTGAACAGTACTCCATAGTCAAAGGTTCCTTTCAAGTATTTCACAATTCTGAGTGCAGCTTCCATGTGGTCAGCTTGTGGTTGGTGCATAAACTGACTCACAACTCCAACAGCATACGCAATATCAGGCCGAGTATGGGAAAGATAGATAAGTTTCCCTACCAAACGTTGATATTTTCCTCGATCCGCCAATTCAGCTCCCTTCACAATCTGTAGCCCATGATTGACAGCCATAGGCGTCTCAGCTGCCTTGCAATCTAGCATTCCTGCTTCTGTAAGAAGGTCGAGAGTGTACTTCTTCTGATTGATAAAAATCCCTTTCTTCGATCTGAGTACTTCGATCCCGAGGAAGTACTTTAGTCTCCCAAGGTCCTTCATTTCGAACTCCTTGAAAAGATTTGCTTTTAACTTCTGAATTTCTTCTAAGTCATCCCCTGTTATGATCATGTCATCAACGTAAATGACTAAGCAAGAAATAAGATCACCTCGTTTCTTCAAGAATAAGGTGTGGTCTGAATTGCTTTGCTGGTACCCGAACTTCTTCATAGCTGTGGTGAATCTTCCAAACCAAGCTCTAGGAGACTGTTTGAGCCCATATAAAGTCTTTTTCAATCTGCATACCTCCCCTTCCTCGAACTCATCTGAAAAGCCTTGGGGTACTTCCATGTATACCTCCCGTTCTTCTTCAAGCTCACCATGAAGAAAGGCATTTGTAACATCAAACTGATGAAGATCCCAATCCTTGTTTGCAGCGATGGAGAGGAGCACCCTGACAGTGTTCATTTTTGCCACAGGCGAGAAAGTTTCTGCATAGTCGATCCCATATGTTTGTGTGTAGCCTTTTGCAACCAGCCGAGCTTTGTATCGCTCAATAGATCCATCGGGTTTTCGTTTGATTGTGAAAACCCATCTGCATCCCACAGTTTTCTTCCCTTTCGGCAACCGACACTTTTCCCATGTGTGATTCCGGTTCAGGGCCCCTATCTCTTTCTTCATAGCATTTCTCCAATGCTCGATCTTCGGTGCTTGCTCTGCTGTTTGTGGAATCTCCTCATCATATAAGGCTGCTTCATAGGCTGTGGCATTTTTGGACAGGTTTCCCTTGGCGATATTCCCAACTGAGTATCGAGAATTCCTCACAATTTTCTCTGGGGTATACCGTTTAGGAGGTACACCCCGATTACTCCTGGGTGGTAGCACATATCTCCCAGTATCTCCATCTACTGTATTATCCTCCTGTTCTTCTTCAATGACTTGAGAAATATGATCAGCAGAATCAGAAGCCACAATAGTAGGTTCAGAAGCTCTTACCTCAGATATCAGTGGCGGAGAAGATATAGGCTCATGTAGTGGACTAGATTGTTCTGGAGTGGATGAAACATGCTCGGTGGCAAGGCTAACTTTTTCTGTTGGGTCTGCTTCCGGGCATGGCATTGGTAACCAACTTAACAGGTCGATCTCACTCTCTTTCTCACTCTCCCCCTGACTGTTAAGGTGGGTACTGTAAAAATACTCAGTTTCAAGAAAGTCGCAGTTCATGGTGGTTATGATTTGACGGGTTTTAGGATTGTAACATCTATACCCTTTTTGGTTAACCCCATACCCGACAAACACACACTTAATGGCACAAGGAGAGAGTTTAGTCCGTTCATGCTTGGGAATATGAACGAATACGGAACTACCAAAAACTCGAGGTTGAAGAGTAAGAGCGAGAGGTATATCAGCAAGAGTGGATAATTTTTGTAATGGAGTTTGAAGCTGGAGGGTTCTGGTGGGAAGGCGATTTATAAGGTAAACAGAGGTGGCGACAGCCTCAGGCCAGAAGTGGGTGGGTACTTTAGACTCAAGCATCATAGCACGGGTCATTTCAAGGAGAATTCTATTTTTCCGTTCAGCAACACCGTTTTGTTCGGGTTGTTCGGGAGTATGGGAACAAGTGGTTTGATGAATTATTCCTCTTTGTTGACAGAAGTCTTGCATAGATCGATTGACAAACTCCCCCCATTATCGGTTCTAAGGGTCTGGATATGTTTTTGAAATTGAGTTTGAATCATTTTAAAGAAATGAGTGAACTTTTCAAAAACTTGAGATTTATTTTTGAGAAAATACACCCATGTCATCCTAGTGCAATCATCAATAAAGAGCAGAAAATATCTAAAACCTTGACCCCCCACAGCAGGTGAAGGACCCCAAACATCAGAATGAACAAGAGAAAAAATGGAGTTCACTTGTGTGTCATTAGGCTTAAAAGATTTTCGGTGGCTTTTAGCTAAAACACAAGTCTCACAAGATAAAGTCTCATTTTTCACTAATTTAGGAAATAAAAGCTTAAGATACCCCGTGGATGGATGCCCTAACCGACGGTGCCAAAGCCAGGCTTCCCGGTCAGCAGTTCCGTGAGCCAGCATCACCTTGCCTTGTTGAGCTATCTCATCCACATAGTACAATCCATCTCGCTCAGTGCCACGCCCAATAATCTCCCCCGTCCTGATATCCTGAAGAAAACAAAAGTGGGGATGCATTATCATGGTACAATTGAGCTCGTTTGTAACATGGCTAATAGATAACAGTTTATGAGAAAGAGATGGAACATATAGACAATTTGAGAGACGTAGTGTAGGAGAAATTTCTATAGTTCCGGCTCCTTCAACACGAGTCAAATTACCACTTGCAGTTTGAACATGTGTTCGGTGGGATATTGATGACTTAATAATATCATTTTTATCAAAGGTCATCGTATCAGTAGCTCCACAATCAAAAATCCACCCTTCCTCTCTATCCCTATTATCACAAGAGGTTTGATATGCAGCGGAAAAATTTAGGGACTCTCTACATAATTGGGGAGTGATTTTAGTATTATGTAGAAGATTGGGGTTTTTCTGGAATTTTCGAGAACTTAGGGGGGTAGTTTGCATAAGATGGGGTAAGTTCTGCAATTTAACAAAACCTCGGGGTAGCCTTTGTATTTTATTGAAACTTGGGGGGGGCAGATTTGAAGGAATGGGGTAATTTCTGCAAATAAAGGAAAGAATGAGGGTTTAGTGTGAAAACACTAAACCCTATACCTAATTTTAATTCCTCATTCCCTTCTCTAGCCGCCTCCCTCTCACACCTGCTCCCTCCGTTCTGCCCAGCCGGGGACGCCTGATCCGCGCCCACCGCCGCTGCTTCCGCAGCCACCGAATCTGTTCCGGTAGGCCTTTCACGTCTGCTCCCTCCGTTCTGCCCAACAGGGGACGTTCGATTCATGGCCACCACCGCTGCTGTTCTCGCAGCCACCGCCTCTGCTCTGGTAGGCAGCGAAGATTGGGCGGCGGCGGCGACCGAGACGCCTGGGTTCTTTCCTCCGCCTTCTTCGCTCATTGTTGTCGAATTTAGACGAAAGTGATTTTGGGATCGCGGTGCTAGGGTTCCAGCGGTGGTTTGCTGCAATCGGGCTTCCGGCCGTGGTGTATGGCGGACTGTGGTGGTAAGCCCGGTCCCGGTCTCTTCCGATGATGAAATGTTGGTGTCGAAGCGGTTGGTTGCCGGCTGCAAGATCTGTAGTCGGGCGGCCTCCCTTCTGTGGTTAAATCAAGAGGATTACATTCTGAAAATCTTGAGGAGATATCATCTACATGAATCCAGAGCAGTCTCAGTTCCTTTGGGTTCACATTTCAAATTGGAGAAGAAGCAAAGGCCATCAAACAAATCAGAGAAAGAAGAGATGAGCAGAATTCCATATGCTAATATGGTGGGGAGTGTAATGTATACTATGGTGTGCACTCGGCCTGATATTGCTCACTCAATCAGTGTAGTTAGCAGGTATATGGCTGATCCTGGTAAAGAACATTGGTTGGCTCTGAAATGGTTGTTCAAATACCTAAAAGGAAATGCAGCATTGGGGATTATGTTTAAAAAATCTACTTTTGAAAAGGATGATATTTTGGTTGGCTTTGTTGACTCTGATTATGCAGGGAATATGGACTCCAGAAAATCACAATATGGATATGTTTTCAATTTGTTTGGCACTGCTGTGAGTTGGAAGTCAAGTTTGCAGTCAGTTGTGGCCTTGTCCACAACCGAGGCAGAGTATATGGGGCTGACAGAAGCAGTGAAGGAAGCCATTTGGCTTAAAGGGATCGTGTCTGAATTTGGAATAGAGTTGGGAAAGGTCAGTGTGCTCTGTGATAATCAGAGTGCTCTGCATTTAGCAAAGCACCAAGTTTTCCATGAACGATCAAAGCACATAGATGTGCGTTTGCATTTTATCAGAGACATCATAAGCAAGAAGGTTGTTGAGGTGTTGAAGGTGTCAACAGATGAAAACGCAGCAGACATGCTAACTAAAGCTTTATCTGGTGAAAAATTCAGGTATTGCTGCAAGTTAGTGAACTTACTCTCTTGTTAAGTTTTCTTTAAGGGGGAGCTCTGTAATGGGGCTCAAAGATTGAGGGGAATCTGGTTTTGGTGTATATTGTTTGTTGCATATTATTGTATGCAAGGTGGAGATTTGTGAATGGGGGTGCCTACACAAATATGCAAAGTCGAAGGTCTCACATGCAATTGATTAAATGCATGCATGCAGCTGTTGTGTACGTTCAGTTGGATCTGTTATGATTCAGTTGGGAGCAGCATATGTGCAGCGTAGCAGATTTTTCCCTTTTGTCATATTTGATATGTATTTCTTTCCTTTTCACATATTCCAGTAGATAGTTTTTTGAGAGCACGCTGTGTGCATGACTTGAGAGGAAAGAAAAGGAGAGTTACAAAAGAAGAGAGTTAGGGCTTGAAGCTTGGTTGTTGCTTCTTTGATTGATTCTCGTTTTTGTACTTGTATTCTTGATCTCGAGTTGAATAGTATACATCGCCGTTAACCCTCCGTGGATGTAAGCCGAGAGGCTGAACCACGTAAATCGCCGCGTCTACGTTTCTTGGTTTCATTCTTGTGTGTTGATCATGTTTGTCTTTGAGGTTCGAGAAGCTGCGATTGCATCTTGTTCCTAACATGAAAGCTCAACAAATACATCCCAACGTGCATATTTATAATACATTATTGGATGGGTTGTCGAAGCGTGGGAAGGTTGATGAAGCTCTGCAGCTGCTGTCCGAGATGGTGGAGAAGGGATCTCGCCTAATGTTGTCACATGCAGCATATTAATAGATGGATATTGCTAGCATGGCGAGATGGTTAGAGCTAGAGAGCTCTTCTATTCTATGGCAGAGACGGGGATCAATCACAGTATATTCACCTATTGTATCTTGATTAAGGGATATTGCAAGGTGGGAAACCTTGATGAAGCGTGGCGTTTCTTCGATGAAATTTCGCGCGTAGGTCTCAAACACTCGATTGTGTCATACAACACGATGGCGCACGGGTTAATGCGCCAAAGTAGTTTTTCAGACGGGTGGAGGCTTTTGCAATATATGGAAGCTCAGAATCTACATCTAAATTGGTACACCTACACCATCTTGTTGGATGGCTTGTGTAGGATCCATCGGATTAATGAGGCGTTGGTGTTTTTGAGGGTAATATTGTAAGGTATAATGTTATGATCAACGGCTTGTGCAAGAGCGGAAGACTTGATGATGCTACGAGGCACTTCAACCATCTCCCTTCCAAGGGCTTAAATCCTAGCTCACATACCTACGACGTGATGCTCGACTGCCTATACCATGAAGGGCGCGAATGGGAGGCAAGGAGGTTGATGGTGGAGATGGAAAGGAGCGGTTGCGTACCTGATGGCGTGACTTTCAACATTATTGTGTGGCATCTGGTGAAGAGCAAAAAGGTGCACGAGGCAATACCTTTCTTGGAGGAGATGTGCCGGAGATGACTTGAGGTTAATTCAGAGATCATTTCTGCATTGCTTCAGGAACTTAGAATAGGAGAAGGTAAAGATGAGAAATTGCAAGAGATTCTGAAGAAAGTTTGTGCTCAAAATCGACAACTGAATGTTTTATTTTGAGGTATGATTACTTGAGTGAAGTTACATTTGATTCTATTCGTCTTCTTGTTATAACCTTTGTTGTTGCCGTTGGAGTTGGATGCAGTCATATCTTTATGCTCTCTCTCTCTCTCTCTCTCTAACCATTGTTGTGGTTGTTGTCAGTTTGTGTTGTCGTAAGGTTGTTTAAAATTCAATGAGATTTTACGCTAAAAAGAAGAAGATGATTTTAGTGTGAAAGATCACCATTTTCTCAACTCGATCATCTAGGGTTCCTGTTTACTCCGGTTCAGTTGTTAAGAAGTGATTCACAGAATGCTAAGAGTGATATATACTCGAAGGGAGTTCCATCGTCGGGTGGTCTTGCTGCGCTGTGTCTTGTGCTAGTATGGATCCATCTGCTTTGAGTTTCTCGTCTTGTTATTTTGCAAGCATTTGCGTGTGATGAATTAACTCCGTGTTGTCTGATTTCGCTGTTTTCCATCACCCATTTCCGCTATTTGGAAGAGTTTAGTCCTCGACTACACCAGAAGATCATACATTCAACTCTCAGATCATCTCTAGATTCATCTTCAGTTGGGCCGACTCTCACACTTGCTGCTGGTTCAACAGCCTCTTCAGGCCCATTTGCAATGAACTCTCGTTCTGTATCATTTAACTTGTTGCTTTTGTTTTTTGGTTTGAGGAATCTTGAAGGAATTGCATCTCAACTAGTGTTAGACAGTAGCTTCTCTAAGTCTCCACTAGTTAGAAGCTCGGAGAAAGACGTGTGGACTTAGATGAAGCATCGTTGTACACTCTACAACTCTAAATCTTGATGATGTTTGGCGACGCATGGAGTGTACTCAAGGAGGAAAATGGCACCAAAAACAACAATTTTACATTTTGGGCTATTGCAACTTGCAAGAGTGTATTGGAAAAGTGTGGTGACGGCTGCATTGAACAGTTTCTGTTGTGGCCACTCCGTCATTTCTTTATGCTTTTGTCAACTATTCCAATCTTGAGAGGAAAGATCTCAAAAAGGGTGTTGTCTTGCTGGGATTATTGATTGTTTTGTAGGCATGAGAGTGTTAGATAAATATGTAGTGTACATCTACAATGAAAGCTTTATTTTGCGCTATTGCTTCTAGCGGTGTAGAATCATTTTCAGCTTTATCAATATTGGAATCTTCAATAACATGAGCCATAATTTCTTTTAAACTTTGAACCTCTAAAAATTCATCGTTTTCAGCTTGATAATCCAACAAGTTTTATTGACATCTATTTCATTGGGATATCCCATATCATCAAGGAACAGAAAATGTAATGCCAACTATTAATAAACTAATAAAATTGATGTTTTTTTTTTCCGCTACAAATGGATAAATAAATAAATAAATCTATCCTATTTCTAGGCAATTGAGATGAACCTCCCGTTGAATCATTTTGTCAAACGGATACAGTGCACCATGATCCGGCGGAGATTCAATAAATTAATTTGCAAGTTGTACTATTTTTAAGCGCGTGAGATTCAGATATTGCACATGTAAACAATGAAACACAAGTTAATTATTTGATTATTAACACAGTAAAATGTGGCGAGACTTGTAAATAACTTAAGTTCTATCTTGAAAATTTGCATTTAACTTGTTATTTATTTTGGGTAAAAAACAAAAAACTTATTATCTATTTTTAATTAATTTTAAGTATTTTTATCATCTTGTATATTGACAATAAATAGGTAAGATTTCGGTTTTTTCATCTACCCGTTTCCTATAATTAAATAATCCAAGTACTAATTACTAGTACTATTATTTTTAATTTTTATTATGAGGACTCAAACCTCATACCTTCGGTCTCATGCATTCACCACAAATAGTTAATTAATCCAAATACTTAATTTTAAAATTGCTAATACAAATAGAAAAAAAAAAATTGCAATAAACAATACGACTTGAATTTTGGACTGTTGCTTGTGTAAGTATTTAGATTAAACATATGGATTATTGAAATTGAAAAGCCATCACATCCATCACTATCATCTAATTGCAAAATATTTCACGTCCAATCAAATTGAAAATTGTTAGATAATTTATTTATTGACCTATATTAAAATACAAATTCTTACACACCACTCATATACTATAATATAACACTTACAAATGTTGTATTAGATAATGTGAATGGTCTGCAGCGTGTTGACATCCGCATCAGAGACCTCCTCTAACAGAAAACGAGTTTAGTAATGTAATACAGTCATATTAGATCGAGCAAGTAAATACCCGCGTAAAGAATCCGTGTGAAGAACCTCGAAAGTCGCGTAACCGCGGGCTAGCCGGAATTTTCCCGTGCCACCCACCACCGCCACCTCCGTCGCCCGCTCACGCAGCGCGTAAGAGCCTTGTATCTCCAATGTGCTGCCTTTATACTTGCCATTGATAAACACAACCGATACTAGCATGTGAGCGTGGGACCCATCTAAGGCCGATATGACATATATGCCCCGGCCCCTTGCAATTGGGACCGAGCCTTCCTCGATTTTTTCGGTTATCGGATCGTCCGTGCACATCATGAGCCCGAACTTGGTGGTGTTTAGGGGCCCGGTTGACGGGCTCGGTATCTCGATCAACGTTGCATTCCGGCTGCCGGAATATTCGTGGTAGTAGACAGTCATTTCGGTCTCTTTTTGGTGCCCTAGCTTTGCCGTAGAACACGTGAAAATGGAGAGGAAGAGAAGTAAAGGTAATATGAATATGTTGGACGCCATAACCTTAAAAATTGAGAACTCAAATAGAAGATAAGAATTGTCACTTATTTATTGTTTCACTCCCACTGCTAGTGAACCTGAGTTAAGATAATCAACTAGGGTTCATAGTTAATTTTTATATTTAATTATTTGAATTAATAATTTATTATTAGAGTTAATTAATTCAAATTTAGGGTATACTTCCTCCATCCCATGAATCTCGACACGTTTGGTTTCCGCACGGGGAATTAAGGAGTTGTAGATTAGTGTTTTAAGTGTGTAATTAATAAAGTATAAAAATGATAAAATAGGAGAGAGAAGGTAATAAAAGTGATAAAGTGGAAAAGAGAAAGTAATAAAGGTGATAAAGTAGGAGAAATAATTATTACCTTATTTGGAAATATGTCAAGATTCGTGGGACGGTCCGAAAAGAAAAACGTGTCAAGATTCGTGGGACGGAGGGAGTATAACATTTTAAAATTTTAACTTTTAGTAATAAATATTATAAATTGGAGTTTGCTATATAATAATATTTTTTATTTTTAGATTAAATTGTTATAAAATTACGAATGAGATGTGGAGGAACATAATAAATTGTAGAGCATATGATCTCATTTGACAAAAATGAGCGAGTGAAATGGACGTGCCAACTAATTGTATATAGTTGACATTTACAATTAGCTGTCATTAGCTAAGCAAAACAATACTAATATTTTGTTTTTTGGTATAAAATATGCTGATTCGTTTAAATTAATTTGATGTTGGTGTTTGGCATTGTATTATTTTATGTGCTCGACATATTGCATATTGTAGGAAAGGGACTGAAGGCAAATTATTAATGAAAATTTTGTGAGTCATATCAATTTAGTTGTGCTTCGTTTCTAACTCTTTAGGTTTGTTAATAATTTATTCCCTTTGTCCTCTAAAATTATACTACATTTATTTGCTTTTAGCATGTCTCTAAAATATATGCTTTTTTTTTGGACATTAACTCATATACAATTGGACAATTTTATCCCTTATAACTTATATTTATTTGCAATTAATACACTCAACAATATCCTTAACGTGGAATTAATATTTCTCCACTATTAATACACTAACAACTTTATATTAAAATGATGACGTTAGATGGAGGGCCTTAATTGCACACAAAGTAGAACATGGGGGTTTGATTGATTGAGTACAATTGTATAAGAAAAGTACAAGAATTGGTGGAGTCAGGGGATTTTTTAGGACAATAACTTATGTTGATTTGAAAATTAGGACAAAAACTTTTGGATTTGTAAAAATAGGACACTAATTAATAAGCATCGTAAAAATAGGACATTTCTCGGCCGATAATTGGCCGAAAAATATCCTGCGGATGCAACACTTATTAATTAGTGTCCTATTTTACTCTTAAGAAAAATTAGTGTCCTATTTTTACAAGTCCGAAAGTTATTGTCCTAATTTCCAAATCAATCTAAGTTACTGTCCTAAAAAACCCTCGAACTCAGAATTGGTGCCATATTGTGTAATAACCGAGAAAAGTGTTGAATGGTAGGTAGAGTTTATTTTTATTATTGGTTGATGTTGGCCATGTATTTTCTTTTAATTTGAGGCTTTTTTATTTTAACTTAATTATTAAACTATAGAGTAAAATCTCGAATTAACCCATTTTTTATGAAAAAAATAAACAAAATACACGGTTCGACTGAAAATTAAATCATCTACAAACTGACATAGGTTGTTGTCTGCGATTAGAGTTTGCCGATCGGCATGTCGAGTCCTAAAATTGGGACAATAATTTTAGAGTAAATGGGCTCACTTAGCCCTTCCAACTTAATAAAAGGAAAAAATGTCCACTCAAATTAAAACATGGAAATAGTAGCCTTTAAGACTTTTTTACCCTTATTTGAATTTTTAATAATTTATAAAAACTGAAAAATTAAATCCTATTTTGTTCAATTAAAAATATAATTAAATCAAATAAAATTACATCACAAAATTACCATATCAAATTTACCACACCCAAAATTCACACTCAAACCCTAACATCTCCCCATCGCCTTTGAGTTCTCACGCCGCCGCCGTGAAGTCGACGTCGACGTCCGACGCCGGCCACCCGCTCCGCCGCCGTTCCGTCATTCCAGCAGCTGTAAAACCCCACGGCTGCCGCCTCTCATCTCCTCTCCCGCTGGGACGTCCGAACCGGCACCGTCTCTCAACGGCTGCCGCTTCTCATCTCCTCTCCCACTGCGTTTCCTTTCCTCTCCTGCTGCAACGTCCGAACCGGCCTTGTGTTCATGGTTACACGGAAATATACTTGTTTACACACAAAAAACGATAGTTACACACATTATCAGCCGAAATTGTGTGTAAACGTGAAGTTTGAACCATTACACACATTTGTGGTCGATAATGTGTGTAATGAAGCATTTTGAACGGTTACACACAATTTGGGAAGATAATGTGTGTAACGGTGCAAAATTTGCACCGTTACACACATTATCTTCCGAAATTGTGTGTAACACTCGAATAAAGTGTGCAACTATTGATAATGTGTGTAACTATCGTTTTTTGTGTGTAAACAAGTATATTTTCGTGTAACCATGAACACAATGCAAAAATCACAAATCAAGAACCAACAACAACAAGAATATTCACTAATACTAAACCAAATCTCGTTGTTTGAACATCATTACAAAGGCGATTAACACATCCCTCTATTATCAAGATTTACCCAACAAAATTTCAAAACACCATTTTTTCAAAAACCTCTCGACAAATTCCGTGTTATGAGAAACTAGGAGGATGTGACTTACCGGAAACGAGAGGAATAGAAGCAACACGGCCTTGGAGACCGCCTCACGAGACCGCCGGAAAGAGGTCGCCGGAAAAAAAGCCGCCGGAGACGGTGGTAACTTGGGGAAGAAGACGGTAACTTTTTTTTTTACCCAAATATGAAATATGATTTAACCCAAAATCTTGGTTTTGTTTTTTGTTTAGTTTTTTTTTTATTTTACTATTTTGTGAAATTTTTGAAAATTAGTAAAAAAACTAATTAATCAATATATATATTATTAAGGGTAACTTTGTCAATTCAACACTAAAAATGCTACATTTTCCATATATTTATCTTCATGGACATATTTTCCTACAACTAAAAGGTTTTGGCTAGAGTAGGGGTTTCACTCATAATTTTATAGTACACCATTCTGCAACTTTCTTATCTTTAATATTCACGTGAATGTTAGTCACATTTACTACAGTAATTTTAGTACAATAATGCATGGCATGCAAATTTGATAAATAGGCACAAAATTAATAGAATGACATTCCACTACAACAAAATGTTTGATTAGTGACATAATTTTTAAAGAATTGTGACACTTATAATTGTTACTAAATAAAATTGTGACATCTCATAGATGAGTAGCTATTATGCGTGTCACAAAAATAAAAATGTCACTAAATTTTGTGACATTTGAAGGTGTAACTAGTTTTTGTGACATATATAAGTGTAGTTATTTTTGTGACATGTAAGAGTGTAGTTATTTTTTTGTGACATGTAAGCAAGTAGCTATTTTTGTGACATTTATAAGTGTAACTAGTTTTTGTGACATTTAAGAGTGTAGTTATTTTTTTGTGACATGTAAGCAAGTAGCTATTTTTGTGACATTTATAAGTGTAACTAGTTTTTGTGACATGTAAAATGTGTAATTATTTTTTTAGATATCTCACCTAATTTGCTAATATAAAAATGACCTTACAAAATGAAATAGAAGGTATTCAACTAATATATATTCGAGGCAATTGCAAATAGAAGAAATAGATGTTGCTATTATCCATGCCAAATAAGCTCTTGAATATTTATGCAATTAACTCAAATAACAAGGTCAACCACCAATATATATGGGGCATGGTGAAATATATGCAATTACATGTGTCAAACATGATTAAGAAAATGCTTTCATTTGGGAAAGATCATCCTCAGCAGCCACTCTTTTTAGCATACTATTCTTGACCTTTATTTGGTGACCCCTTATGAAGGTTCAATATATCAAGCAATTTATGCCCTTTCACTGAAATTGTTATAGGTGCAAGGAGCCGTCATGTTGGAAGCCACGAACTTCAGCCTAAATCAAAACATCACTTGTTAGAAGAGTGTTTAAAGAAGAAAATGAGAGGGCATAGAGAAGCAGGGGAAGTTCTTGACTCACACAAGTCTAATCTTGGTGTACATCTAAAGAAGTTAAGATCAAACCAACGACATCTTAAACTAAATTCAAATGTTCAGACTGAAATAGAACTTTACTTCAGGTGAAATCCTATACTAGCCAATGATGTGAAGAACAGTACTTCTAAGTTTTCAACTTTTCTTTAGAGAGTCAACATTTCCAGCCCTACAAGTTCCTAGTGAAGTTAAGATGAACTTTAAGAATTTTTATAGTTCAATAAGCAGCAGGAACTGGAGCTACTCCCGTTGAAATGAAAGCTAAAAAAGGTTATTGTTGATGGATACCTGGATGCCATTAGGTAAGCTTATTGATGAAATGACAAACATGGTTTTCGTACCTCAATTCCACATGATTTGTTGTCATTTCCCTTCATATTTTGCTTGTCAATGCGTGTTTGTACCATAATGTTGAGTTTTATGAAGATTTGATGTCTTGGTGTAGTTTTGGAGTAATTTCAGGAAAAATCAAGGATTAATTGGAGGATTTTGAAGATATTATATTGAAGTACGTCTCGAGAGGAATCCGTGAGCGCAAACGGCGATCAAATCCGAGTCCGGACGAGGGAGAACGGAGCAAAACGAGCGGACTGCGCATAACGCCCAGTAGCCCGCGGTCACCACCCGCGGCCGCGGGGTGGGACCGCGGGTCAGCTGCCCCCGACTCAGGAGACACCCGCGGTCACCACCCGCGGCCGCGGGGCGGGACCGCGGGTCCCCTGAGCATCCCCCACGTTTGAAGGCCGCGGACGCGGGCCGTGACCGCGGGAAAAGGGCGGGGCTCCCCCAAATGGACCCCAAACGCGATTTTAGCCTCAAAACTCCATTTTTCTCTTCCTTTCCCCATTCATTCACCACAGACACCTACTTCATCTTCCCCAACTCTCCAATCCCAAACCCTAGCCTCCATTCTCTACCATTTTTTCTCTCTTCCACACACAAAAACAACACCAAAATCAAATAAAGAAGGGGAAGACTTGGAAAGGAGCTCATCAAGACTACATGATTGAAGATCAAGATTATAGGATTTGTCTATGAATCTCTATCTCTCTATATCTTTATTTATGTTTTCTTATGACTTGAGATTTGCTTTTATTATGAATATGCTTGGCTAAAATCTCTTATCTTAGGGATTAGATTAGATGGATTTGTAATGGATTGATTTCTTTGTTCAATATATATCTTGATTGTGCTTATTGTTATCTTTTCAAGTCCTAGATTTATCTCTTGTATGATTGGTTGGCCACCTTTTGTGCATTTCTAATTTGTGATTTGAATCGGGAGAGGATAATTACAATAGATTAGGAGTTTGATACATATCATCTCAATAAACCGGGAGGTTGAGAGTTGGGTGAGGGCTTGTTGATCCTTTGTGCTCTTGGGAGTTATAGGTTAGAAATTGACCGGGGACGGCAATTATGACCCGTAATCTACTGTTTTAGTCGTCCGGGAGGGGGCTAAAACTAGTGGGGAGATCGCCCTAGATAAGTAGGCCATATCAAGATTTAAATTGATTTAGATTGAAGTTCATTACGATCTATCGAAATCTAGTCCCTAGGATAACTTTCATTCAAGTCATTCCCCAATTTATTCACTAAGTTTATGTTATTGTTATTTACTTTTCTTGCTTTATTTAGTTTTGTTTTAGTTATCAATACCTCTTGAACTTTGGTTGTCTAAATAGATTGAAAACAACTTATTAATAATATTTAGAAGTTTAAATTCACCAATCCTTGTGGAATACGACCTTGCTTCCCTTATATTGCAACTACACCGTACACTTGCGGCGTGGTGAAAATAATAGCGAACAAGTTTTTGGCGCCGTTGCCGGGGATTGGTTGAGTTTTTACTTTTGATATTGTGAAAAGTTGTTTTTATCTAATTTAGATATTGTTTTTATGTTTGTTTATTTATATGTTTATTTACTTTTGCTAGAGAAAATTGCCGCACAACCGAAGAAGTGGCACCAAAAAGAAATTAAATGGATGATGGAAGGAATGAGTTGGTTGAGCAACTCCAACTACAATTGGCGTTGATGCAACTTAAGTTGCGAGTTTTAGAAGCCAAAAGAAATTGTAGGCAACCATTGATCCAAAAAGCCTTCCAACCAACACCTTCTTATGGTGGGTATTATGACATGGGGTGCAATGCCATGGAGTGGCAATCACCATTGGAGTATGAGGACCATTTCAATAGTTGGAATTATGAAATTTCTTATTCCACTCAAGAAGGCTTCCAAGGGGGAAATCAATACTATCAAGAGGAGAAATCAAATTCAAAAGACGATCTCCTTCAATGCTTCATAGCTACACAAGCTTGGATAGAAAAAAGTCTAGCAAAATCGGAGGTTATGCTAGAAGAGCAAAGAAGGTCTTTGGCTACCACTATGGAAAATCAAAAGCGAATTGATGATTTGTGCATGGCCATTAGCCTTCAAAATGGAACCTTGTATGAGGAACCAATGCCAATGCTAAGTGAAGAGCCTCAAGAAGTTGAAGAAGAGTATGAAGAAGATGAGGATCAATTCTCCAAACCCCTTGAAGTCGAGAGCCCAACTTTTCCGACACAACCTCTACAATTTCAAAAAGATGAAGATTTCACAAGCTTTAAAGAAAGCAAAGTCAAAAATTTTGTCGATCCTTACCTCGCCACAGGCGATTCTATGAAGGCTTGCTTCTTTCACTTTTATTTATCTTCATCTTTTGATTTTCACTTTGATTTGTCTAATAAGGAATTGTTTGAGTGTGGTGGTACTCTAGATGGTGAACGAGATTACCATGACGCCCGGGATGTCTCAAGAATTGCAAAGCCACCATATTTTTGGGTCGCGGTGGATGGAGCATGCAAATTTGATGAGAAATGGCCACCACCTAAGCCTCCACCTCGTTTGTGAGTACGAGACAAGTAACCATTTTCTCCTTCATCCAAACTTATTTCTCCTTTGTGTGAAATAAGTTTGGGGGGAGGGTGAAGATGGGTTACTTATCTCGTTTATCCGTTGTTTATTTATTTAGTTAGTTTAGTTTTCGAATAATGAGATTTTGTCTCTGTTTTTGAGCTTTTCCTTGTCTTTTGTTTTTGAGCTTGATTGTTGAAAAACATGAGTTGGATGAAATGTGTGTTGGGCTTATGATATGAATGTTGCTTTTGAAAAGAAATTGTGTGTATCACTTGTGGATTATGCATGAAAAGTTTGAACTTGTGACAAGTGAGTTAAATGTTTTGCCTCCAAGAACTTGATAATGAGCTTGTAAGATTTGAGCCATTGATTGTCATATTATCACAATCTCATTTTGTTCTTGAGTGTAAATCGATTGAGCATGTATGTTGGTCTCTAGAACTTGCCATGAGTCCTCTCTTGAAAATAAAAGTAGATGTGTTGTTAATATTGAAGTGATTTAAGGCCATCTTTGTTAGCCACTTGACCCCAATTGTGCCAAATTCTCATATGATCCTAGTTTACCCCTTTTGTGCCTTGTAGCCTTTCTTTGAATGAACCAATGATAAAGGGGTAGAACTTAGAGTGTTAGTGGTTGCTTTGATGAAGAAAAAAGTTTGGGAAATGATTGAAATTGCTTATCAAGCTTTGATTGTGTGAAAATCACTAATCCCCTATGAGCTCAAAAAGAAAAAGAAATGAAAATGAATGTGAATAAAAGAGCATAAAGGGGAGTGATTTGCCTTTTGAATCATAGCCATGATAGATATCACTAAGGATGAAAAGATGAAATGTAGGGATTTTGGTTTTTGATTGATAAGAGAAATAGTAAAGTCGATTTGTTCATTATGATTATTTGATCGTGGGATGAGTCACTTTGCCTAAAAACACCTCACCTCACCAAAGAGCCCTCATTACAACCCAATGAAAGCCCTTGTTGATCATTATTTATAACACATTGAAGTATAGAGAGTTAGGATAAATGGCAAGCTTATGGTAGATTGTATACATTGTTTCAATTTGAGTGCAAACACGTCCAATCTAAACACTTGAGAGTTGAGTGCATCATTGAAACATCCACATTTGTGAGGATTCAAGCTTGGAGGCCATAATATTGAACTCTTCATCACTTGTGATTTTTTGGAATGCATTTCTACTTGTGATACACTTTTGAAAGATTTTTGAAATTGTTGAAGCCCTTGAAATGACACCAATTCATTCTCACATGTTTGTTATCTTTTATTTCTCTTCTCTTTGTTGTTTGGGGACAAACAACGCTTTAAGTTTGGGGGGGTTGACAAACATGGTTTTCGTACCTCAATTCCACATGATTTGTTGTCATTTCCCTTCATATTTTGCTTGCCAATGCGTGTTTGTACCATAATGTTGAGTTTTATGAAGATTTGATGTCTTGGTGTAGTTTTGGAGTAATTTCAGGAAAAATCAAGGATTAATTGGAGGATTTTGAAGATATTATATTGAAGTACGTCTCGAGAGGAATCCGTGAGCGCAAACGGCGATCAAATCCGAGTCCGGACGAGGGAGAACAGAGCAAAACGAGCGGACTGCGCATAACGCCCAGTAGCCCGCGGTCACCACCCGCGGCCGCGGGGTGGGACCGCGGGTCAGCTGCCCCCGACTCAGGAGACACCCGCGGTCACCACCCGCGGCCGCGGGGCGGGACCGCGGGTCCCCTGAGCATCCCCCACGTTTGAAGGCCGCGGACGCGGGCCGTGACCGCGGGAAAAGGGCGGGGCTCCCCCAAATGGACCCCAAACGCGATTTTAGCCTCAAAACTCCATTTTTCTCTTCCTTTCCCCATTCATTCACCACAGACACCTACTTCATCTTCCCCAACTCTCCAATCCCAAACCCTAGCCTCCATTCTCTACCATTTTTTCTCTCTTCCACACACAAAAACAACACCAAAATCAAATAAAGAAGGGGAAGACTTGGAAAGGAGCTCATCAAGACTACATGATTGAAGATCAAGATTATAGGATTTGTCTATGAATCTCTATCTCTCTATATCTTTATTTATGTTTTCTTATGACTTGAGATTTGCTTTTATTATGAATATGCTTGGCTAAAATCTCTTATCTTAGGGATTAGATTAGATGGATTTGTAATGGATTGATTTCTTTGTTCAATATATATCTTGATTGTGCTTATTGTTATCTTTTCAAGTCCTAGATTTATCTCTTGTATGATTGGTTGGCCACCTTTTGTGCATTTCTAATTTGTGATTTGAATCGGGAGAGGATAATTACAATAGATTAGGAGTTTGATACATATCATCTCAATAAACCGGGAGGTTGAGAGTTGGGTGAGGGCTTGTTGATCCTTTGTGCTCTTGGGAGTTATAGGTTAGAAATTGACCGGGGACGGCAATTATGACCCGTAATCTACTGTTTTAGTCGTCCGGGAGGGGGCTAAAACTAGTGGGGAGATCGCCCTAGATAAGTAGGCCATATCAAGATTTAAATTGATTTAGATTGAAGTTCATTACGATCTATCGAAATCTAGTCCCTAGGATAACTTTCATTCAAGTCATTCCCCAATTTATTCACTAAGTTTATGTTATTGTTATTTACTTTTCTTGCTTTATTTAGTTTTGTTTTAGTTATCAATACCTCTTGAACTTTGGTTGTCTAAATAGATTGAAAACAACTTATTAATAATATTTAGAAGTTTAAATTCACCAATCCTTGTGGAATACGACCTTGCTTCCCTTATATTGCAACTACACCGTACACTTGCGGCGTGGTGAAAATAATAGCGAACAAGTTTTTGGCGCCGTTGCCGGGGATTGGTTGAGTTTTTACTTTTGATATTGTGAAAAGTTGTTTTTATCTAATTTAGATATTGTTTTTATGTTTGTTTATTTATATGTTTATTTACTTTTGCTAGAGAAAATTGCCGCACAACCGAAGAAGTGGCACCAAAAAGAAATTAAATGGATGATGGAAGGAATGAGTTGGTTGAGCAACTCCAACTACAATTGGCGTTGATGCAACTTAAGTTGCGAGTTTTAGAAGCCAAAAGAAATTGTAGGCAACCATTGATCCAAAAAGCCTTCCAACCAACACCTTCTTATGGTGGGTATTATGACATGGGGTGCAATGCCATGGAGTGGCAATCACCATTGGAGTATGAGGACCATTTCAATAGTTGGAATTATGAAATTTCTTATTCCACTCAAGAAGGCTTCCAAGGGGGAAATCAATACTATCAAGAGGAGAAATCAAATTCAAAAGACGATCTCCTTCAATGCTTCATAGCTACACAAGCTTGGATAGAAAAAAGTCTAGCAAAATCGGAGGTTATGCTAGAAGAGCAAAGAAGGTCTTTGGCTACCACTATGGAAAATCAAAAGCGAATTGATGATTTGTGCATGGCCATTAGCCTTCAAAATGGAACCTTGTATGAGGAACCAATGCCAATGCTAAGTGAAGAGCCTCAAGAAGTTGAAGAAGAGTATGAAGAAGATGAGGATCAATTCTCCAAACCCCTTGAAGTCGAGAGCCCAACTTTTCCGACACAACCTCTACAATTTCAAAAAGATGAAGATTTCACAAGCTTTAAAGAAAGCAAAGTCAAAAATTTTGTCGATCCTTACCTCGCCACAGGCGATTCTATGAAGGCTTGCTTCTTTCACTTTTATTTATCTTCATCTTTTGATTTTCACTTTGATTTGTCTAATAAGGAATTGTTTGAGTGTGGTGGTACTCTAGATGGTGAACGAGATTACCATGACGCCCGGGATGTCTCAAGAATTGCAAAGCCACCATATTTTTGGGTCGCGGTGGATGGAGCATGCAAATTTGATGAGAAATGGCCACCACCTAAGCCTCCACCTCGTTTGTGAGTACGAGACAAGTAACCATTTTCTCCTTCATCCAAACTTATTTCTCCTTTGTGTGAAATAAGTTTGGGGGGAGGGTGAAGATGGGTTACTTATCTCGTTTATCCGTTGTTTATTTATTTAGTTAGTTTAGTTTTCGAATAATGAGATTTTGTCTCTGTTTTTGAGCTTTTCCTTGTCTTTTGTTTTTGAGCTTGATTGTTGAAAAACATGAGTTGGATGAAATGTGTGTTGGGCTTATGATATGAATGTTGCTTTTGAAAAGAAATTGTGTGTATCACTTGTGGATTATGCATGAAAAGTTTGAACTTGTGACAAGTGAGTTAAATGTTTTGCCTCCAAGAACTTGATAATGAGCTTGTAAGATTTGAGCCATTGATTGTCATATTATCACAATCTCATTTTGTTCTTGAGTGTAAATCGATTGAGCATGTATGTTGGTCTCTAGAACTTGCCATGAGTCCTCTCTTGAAAATAAAAGTAGATGTGTTGTTAATATTGAAGTGATTTAAGGCCATCTTTGTTAGCCACTTGACCCCAATTGTGCCAAATTCTCATATGATCCTAGTTTACCCCTTTTGTGCCTTGTAGCCTTTCTTTGAATGAACCAATGATAAAGGGGTAGAACTTAGAGTGTTAGTGGTTGCTTTGATGAAGAAAAAAGTTTGGGAAATGATTGAAATTGCTTATCAAGCTTTGATTGTGTGAAAATCACTAATCCCCTATGAGCTCAAAAAGAAAAAGAAATGAAAATGAATGTGAATAAAAGAGCATAAAGGGGAGTGATTTGCCTTTTGAATCATAGCCATGATAGATATCACTAAGGATGAAAAGATGAAATGTAGGGATTTTGGTTTTTGATTGATAAGAGAAATAGTAAAGTCGATTTGTTCATTATGATTATTTGATCGTGGGATGAGTCACTTTGCCTAAAAACACCTCACCTCACCAAAGAGCCCTCATTACAACCCAATGAAAGCCCTTGTTGATCATTATTTATAACACATTGAAGTATAGAGAGTTAGGATAAATGGCAAGCTTATGGTAGATTGTATACATTGTTTCAATTTGAGTGCAAACACGTCCAATCTAAACACTTGAGAGTTGAGTGCATCATTGAAACATCCACATTTGTGAGGATTCAAGCTTGGAGGCCATAATATTGAACTCTTCATCACTTGTGATTTTTTGGAATGCATTTCTACTTGTGATACACTTTTGAAAGATTTTTGAAATTGTTGAAGCCCTTGAAATGACACCAATTCATTCTCACATGTTTGTTATCTTTTATTTCTCTTCTCTTTGTTGTTTGGGGACAAACAACGCTTTAAGTTTGGGGGGGTTGACAAACATGGTTTTCGTACCTCAATTCCACATGATTTGTTGTCATTTCCCTTCATATTTTGCTTGCCAATGCGTGTTTGTACCATAATGTTGAGTTTTATGAAGATTTGATGTCTTGGTGTAGTTTTGGAGTAATTTCAGGAAAAATCAAGGATTAATTGGAGGATTTTGAAGATATTATATTGAAGTACGTCTCGAGAGGAATCCGTGAGCGCAAACGGCGATCAAATCCGAGTCCGGACGAGGGAGAACAGAGCAAAACGAGCGGACTGCGCATAACGCCCAGTAGCCCGCGGTCACCACCCGCGGCCGCGGGGTGGGACCGCGGGTCAGCTGCCCCCGACTCAGGAGACACCCGCGGTCACCACCCGCGGCCGCGGGGCGGGACCGCGGGTCCCCTGAGCATCCCCCACGTTTGAAGGCCGCGGACGCGGGCCGTGACCGCGGGAAAAGGGCGGGGCTCCCCCAAATGGACCCCAAACGCGATTTTAGCCTCAAAACTCCATTTTTCTCTTCCTTTCCCCATTCATTCACCACAGACACCCACTTCATCTTCCCCAACTCTCCAATCCCAAACCCTAGCCTCCATTCTCTACCATTTTTTCTCTCTTCCACACACAAAAACAACACCAAAATCAAATAAAGAAGGGGAAGACTTGGAAAGGAGCTCATCAAGACTACATGATTGAAGATCAAGATTATAGGATTTGTCTATGAATCTCTATCTCTCTATATCTTTATTTATGTTTTCTTATGACTTGAGATTTGCTTTTATTATGAATATGCTTGGCTAAAATCTCTTATCTTAGGGATTAGATTAGATGGATTTGTAATGGATTGATTTCTTTGTTCAATATATATCTTGATTGTGCTTATTGTTATCTTTTCAAGTCCTAGATTTATCTCTTGTATGATTGGTTGGCCACCTTTTGTGCATTTCTAATTTGTGATTTGAATCGGGAGAGGATAATTACAATAGATTAGGAGTTTGATACATATCATCTCAATAAACCGGGAGGTTGAGAGTTGGGTGAGGGCTTGTTGATCCTTTGTGCTCTTGGGAGTTATAGGTTAGAAATTGACCGGGGACGGCAATTATGACCCGTAATCTACTGTTTTAGTCGTCCGGGAGGGGGCTAAAACTAGTGGGGAGATCGCCCTAGATAAGTAGGCCATATCAAGATTTAAATTGATTTAGATTGAAGTTCATTACGATCTATCGAAATCTAGTCCCTAGGATAACTTTCATTCAAGTCATTCCCCAATTTATTCACTAAGTTTATGTTATTGTTATTTACTTTTCTTGCTTTATTTAGTTTTGTTTTAGTTATCAATACCTCTTGAACTTTGGTTGTCTAAATAGATTGAAAACAACTTATTAATAATATTTAGAAGTTTAAATTCACCAATCCTTGTGGAATACGACCTTGCTTCCCTTATATTGCAACTACACCGTACACTTGCGGCGTGGTGAAAATAATAGCGAACATGAAAGCATCAACACTGCATCCTGGCTGAAATTGATCTCCAGCCTCCAATGCTTGGGTGCAACCTTAACAGGAAAGAATGGTTGCAAAATTACATTGTCATAATTGCAGAAATATGATGATGATTTGTGAATCTTTTTGGAAATTAATAGATGACAAAGGCCTCTAAAAAACGTTATTGCTGATGGATACCTGAGCTCGTTTTCAGATGGTTGGGTACGTCCCCTGTACCAGCTCCAAATGTTGTACGATAAAGTAGAACTTCATCTCTCAAATTGCCTATAATTTCATTTGTCTTTGCCATGTATGAATTCATTGCATTTTCTTGTGCAACAAGTTGTTGTTGTTGCTTGCTAAGTAATAGCTTGAGCTGGGCCATTTCAATGTCATGAGCATTGGATTTTTCTGATTCACTTTGCATTTGTCTAAGTTTGGCTCGGAAGGCGGTCACACTTGATTTCGTGACACCAATACCATAACCACGAGCTCGACCAGGTTTATCATCACCCATCAAATCATACCAAACTGAACTTTCTAATTCAACAGTATTTTCACAAGTTCCTTCAGTTTTACGTTTAACAATCTCTGATTTGGCAGCCATCTATAACACAAAAAAAAAACATAACCTAACCGAAAATGCTATGAATAGTTATATGAAGATGAATTCAAAGAACTTACCATGAATTCTTTTGAATCACTCTGCACATAAGAACCATCTCTCCTTTTATGTGTCAAGTCAAAAAATGTAAGTGGCCCTGGATGTTCTTTATATTTAATGACCTATTAAAAACAAAACATTCTTAATTTCACACGTGATTCTTAACTAATATAAGAATATATGTAAAATAGGCATTACATGCTCATCTTCAACTTGAGCATAACTCTTGGTTCCAGTTATATGAGTATGACTTTGGGTCGCACGAGCTTTTTTCCCTTTCTCAGACAGTTTCTGTACATAGATAGAAGAAATATTTAAGAATTTAATGAAGATTATAATATAAAGAAAATGAATTACTATACCACCTTTGCCTTTTCAGATTTCATATTACTCTTGAATTTAAGCCATTGATGATAAGCAAATCCAGGTGGAGGATCAATCCTATCAAGCTCTGCCAAAATTTGGTCTTCACGAAATTCATGAAATGTCACTCGATGTTCCAATTCTTCACCATGAACACCACTAGCTTCCAAAACTGCTTTCAGCTTTTCCCTCAATCTAGCATGTGTCTTTTTATATATCTCCTTTCTTACCCGATACTTGTTGTTCCTGAACTTTATGCCCATTAGAGCAATTAATACATTGTCCACATTTTCATGTCTAGGGATATAGAATTTCTCCTGTTAGAAAATAAGGAAAATACTTAGTAAAAAAAAAATCAATGCATCCGAAATGATATTTGAAAATAACATTTAATAAAATTATTGATACCCGCACAGCTCTCAGCAGCTCAACTCCAAAGGCATGTTTAACATCATTAAAATCATTTAAATCTGGCGGACAAAGATTTGGTTGTTTCACAAGTTTCATCATGTATCTTGTTAGAACTCTTCTAGCTGCCCGGATTGGTTGGCCATGTTCATTAACATTTACCAAAATTCTCAAACCTTTAGCCAACTTGAAAACATCACTAGCTTTCATTCCCATTCTTGTCAGTTTCACATGGCCTTTGTCATCTGTCATAGAAAACCAAAGTAGCTTACTAAATATATCTCTAGCTTATATCAAAAGAGTTGTAAATAACACAATAACTTACTGAATTAAAATACAAAGGGAGGGGAAAAAGATTCTACTACATTGAGTGTACAGAAACATTACCTACAATCTCAATATTTTCAAGTACATTACTCTCAGAAACTTGAACATGTGAATTATCATCATTGTTGTTAGATTCACTATCATCTGTCTCGGAGGAAGAATGAAGGTGGGATGGTGAATGCCGAAGGGGGCTTAGCCGTGTGTAATTACTATTTAATGAAGGTGGACGCAAGTGGTTGAAAATAGAATCTGGAGAATGATGTGAATCAATAGTAAGAGGTTGTGAGAATGTGGAAGATGGTGGCGGTAGAGAACTACAATTTGTTGTTGGAGGGCCTTTTTTGTAAAAAAGCTTCATATACGCAAGTCCCAAATCATTACATAATTTCTTAGCTTCATATACAGAAGTTGGTAAGGAGGTCAAAAATGGAAATACATCCTTCAAAAACTCCAGCAACATAGTGAAACCCTTGTTGGAAAGTCCTCCCATGCATTTGATGTGAATCAAGGTCAAGTTAAAGTATAGTTGTGAGTACTTGCAATTAGGATACAATTCTTTATCACATTCTGCTAGTATTTTCTGATATCGTGAGGCGTCAACACCACAAAAATTATTTTCATGATGTTGTTCACTTGAAGAAATATTAGCATGAAGACCTTCGACATTCTCAGGGGCTTGACCGTCACTAAACTCACCAATTTTATGGTTTGAATCTCCTCCTAAATCATTTCCTAATGCAGCATGTATCATATCCCTAATTGTATCACTCTTACTTGGGACATCTCTGTGAACAGTAGTTGTTTGAGCCGCTAGTTTTCTTATGTAAGAAGTGTCATATTCCGACGATACATGTTCTCCGTGAAAATTCCAAGTAGTATATCCCGGACAAAAACCATTGAATAATATGTGATGAAGAACATTTTCAGTTGAAAACCTTTTGCCATTACAACACTTCAAGCAGGGGCAAAGTATAGTTTCTTGAGCTTCCATGGCAAATTGTATGAATGACTCACATCCACTCTTATAAACATCACTAACCCTTGGCGCATTAATCCAACTCTTGTCCATTTCAAAACTAACAAGCTAAAAACAAAGAAATTGTATAATTTCGAGCTTAATTTTGTAGAACTATAAATCAACAAAAAATTCATATACAATTGCAGCAAAACAAAAGAAAAGGACAACCTAAAATCCCCATTCAAAATTTAAATTGAAAGTTTCATTTGCAGTCGAGTTTGCTTAATTAACCAGAAATTCCAATTCAAAAACTAGAATCAAACAATTTCACAAAAATCATAGAAAATAGTCAAGGAAGGAGATTGAGAAACTTACTACTTAGAATGGCTACTGTGAGACTGGACTTCAATTCGAAAGTAGAGCTTCAATTACAATGCACCAAAGCAGAGCTTCAATAAAATGATAGAATAATGGTTATAAATAGAGAAATTATATATGAAATTAGAGGAGAAATGAAAAGGTCGCACCAAAATTTTGATCTCAAGCGGAGGAGATCGCGAGGGATGCTGCTACGACGATGTCGGAGAGTTTTGAGCTCGGATCAATCTCTCTCTGGGGATTAAATTGAAGTTCGGAGCTCAGAGTTTGAGATGAGAGATTCAAATCGGAGGAACTCAGGTGAAGGAAACCACAAATTCACAAATTCAAATCGGAGGAGTTTGCTTGTTTTTCGAGTGTGATGGTGAATTGCTGGAACTAAGCTGAAGCTTTTTGTGCTCTCCAATGTCACGCTGGAACTAACTTCAATTAAGCAAATTGGCAATTAATATTTTATTTGTTTAAATTTAGTACTTTGCATGTCTCGATTTTTGCACCCCTTTACCAAACAAATTGTGTACTATTAATTATTTCAAGTCCATCTCGAAATTGATATTAAATATAGTTAAATATAGTATAATTTTAAAGTTTGACACTAAATATATTTAATTGTTTTAATATCATTTCGTGTATATATATATAATTTACCAAGCAATATTGGGCATGTTGCTATACATAATTAAGTTAAAAAAAATTGCTTTTAGCTTTATTCAGTGGTTACTCAATTAACATTTTTTGCATTATTTTTATATGTTATTAATAAAAAGATATTGTGACATCCATATGTCATTAAAATATATTGTGACACCTTGAGATGTAGAGAATTTTAGTTACATAAATAGGTGTCACACAATTTGCTACATTTTAAGGTGTAACAAAATTTACTTACACTTTTTTATGTAACAAAAATATATAGATACATGTGTTGATGTAACTAAATATTGTTACACCTAAAAATATCATAAATTTTATGACACATATTTTAGTGTGACTAAAATAATGTCACTATTGGAACTTTTTTTTGTAGTGTTCATACATAATCAAGCTTGAAAAAATCACCAAAGAAGAGAAAGCATTTTGAGTTTAATTTTTACATCTAAATATTTTATATTAAGTATTGGATTAAAAATACAGAGAAGTGAAATGATGAGTATAACTTTCTCGTATTGAATCAAAATACATTTCCGAAACTTTTGGAAAAAATATATAATTATACTAATTTTCATTAGCAAAGTAATGAAGTTGAAAATCAAATAACTAGAAAAAATTTATATAATCAAGCGAACACATTATTTTCGGGTCAGTCCTATAGGATTTCGAGTTATTTTCGAGCTAACCCTATCGAATTTCGGACTATTTGGATTGTAATTTTTATCGGGTTAAAATTTTTGAGTCTAATCCTCTCAAATTTGCAGGCTAATCGGGTCCGCTTATAGGTTTTGGACTGAATTGACATTCCTAACAATAATCGTTTTAAAATACAATTAATTATTTTGGCTAGCTGCAATCGTCTTGGTTGATATTTTATTAGCTAGCAGATCACTGTGATCTATTAAACAATAATTTAGAAATTGCACGAAAACGTGATTAAAAAATAAAATCAAATAATTTGATTACTCCATAAATATCTTTCACAAAGAAACTAAAATAACTAAAGCACATGGCAATCCGAGAATTTCGAAGTGTGCCAAGTTTGATATTACAATAAATGAATCGATATATATATTCAAAAGTCAACTTACTTGAATCATCATCCCATGAGAATCGTTAGTATATTCGTGGATTAGATCGAAACTATGTGATTCGTACTTATTAAAATTGTATATTTTAATTTATGAAAAAATATATTTTCTTTGTCCATAAAGAGTATGCTTAATTTGTTCGACACGAGTTTTAATAAATAGGGAAAAATAGTAATTTAGCCACTATCATAGACACCCCAATGACCTCTGGCACCTTATACTCATAATTCGATCAATCAAGCCCTCATGTTAAAATTTAGATGCAATTAACCCCTTTTCTAACGGTGATCTAACGCCGTTTGTAATTTTTTTTTCATTGCACTGCACCTTCTCTCTCTGCTTCCAACGTCGCCGGCGAGCCGCTTGGCGTCCCCCGAACCTGCTCGGAGAGCTTCCACGTCACCCACAAGGTTCCATTCGGCGACACCCCATTCTTTTAGTCAACATCGGCGCCGCCTCTCTTTTCCCCATATTTCTCTCGCTGAGAGCACACACATACATGATTTAACTTTCTTTTCCTTAAAGTAACAACCGCCGCCGTCGACGTCGTCACCTAAAATCGTTGCGTCGGACCGTCCATGGTCCGACGTCGTCACTTAGTCGTTCCCTCTCTTTTCCCCATCTCCCTCTCTCGCTGAGAGCACACACATACACAAGTTAACTTTCTTCCCCTAAAATAACAACTGTCGTCGCCGTCGCCTAAAACCGACGCTCCATTGGTGAGCACCGCCTTCGTTGGCACTTGGCAGCCGCTGCTAACAGCCACTTTGCTAGCCATCTAATGCCTCGTCACGGCGTTGCTCTGCTGCTAAAGTCTTAAATAATCGGTGCAGCTGGGTCATTCAGTATTCGGCATTGAGCTAAAGATATAAGAGTCTGAGTTGTCTTTGACTTCCTCATTCGGCGGTTTCACCGGTTTCTTGTTTGAATGCAAAAATTCTTTGTTTTCTTAGGCTGCGTTTACTTTGATGGATAAATTTATCCATGGAAAATGATGGATAACACAAATTTATGCCTTTAAATGTCTCCTTCATTTTCCAACATTTGACACAAAAAAGAGAGGCTCACCATTTTTCCTTCCTTATTTTCACTACAAGGATGGGTAATATTATCACACCAAAAATGGAGGGATAATATTATTCATCGTTGAAGTGAAAATAAGGAAGAAAAAATGATGAGCATCTCTTTTTGTGTCAAATATTGAAAAAGGAAGGAGACATTTAAAGGCATAAATTAATTTATGTTATCCATCATTTTCCATGGATAAATTTATCCATCAAAGTAAATGCAGCCTTACTTGTTTTTCTATTGATTTCTTTTTCCTACATAAAATATCCTTGTATATATCCTTGTATATGATCATTTCTCCTTTACTTGATGTAAAGAATCTCAATCAATCAGAAGTAGATTTCGCTACAGCATAAAGTTGTGTACGGTTCCACTGTCGTTGTCGATCTCCTCCCTCTCCTTTTAAATTTCGGCGATGTAGAAAGAGTGGAGGTGCAATGCAATAAAAAAAATTACAAATGCTTCCTGGTCGCCATTAGAATGAGGAGCTTAATTGAACCTAAATTGGAACATGGGGGCCTCATTGATCGAATCTTGAGTATAGGGTGCCATAGTCCATAGTGGTGTCTATGATAGGGCTAAATTGCAACTTTTCCTTAATAAATATTAGGTGAGTGTGTTGTGAATGGAGAAATGAGTCCACTTATGAGAATGGAGTGGAGAAATAATGGTAAACTATATTGGAAAAGTTGTAAACAAATGTTAAAAGTAAAAATAAAAAATAAGGGGTTAATGGTATAGTTGGATCAAAAAATGGATTGTGCATGCTCTTGTAAGAAGAACAAAAAAGAAAATTGATTTGGAACAGAATGAGTAAATATTTCAATGCCACGTAGAGGGGATGAGTTAATGAATTCACGATTCATGTAGCCTAATAACTCGCTAATTAATAATAATAATAATAATATATTATTATTATTATTATTATTAGTAGTAGTAGTAATAGTAGTAGTAGTAGCAGTATTAGTAGTAGTAGTAGTAAAAAATTAGTAATAGTTATTTCACCAAATGAAATAAGAACTTTTGATAGCAAAAAAGTTCCGTTACGATCAGACTTAACTAATACTCACTCCGTCCACGAAAAAACTTCTTATCTTTCCTTTTTAGGACGTCCACAAAAAAGCTTCCTACCTATTTTTGGATTATGCCCCACCACTTATAATTACTTACTTTTTACTTTTTTCACAACTCGCAATATTAATTATAACACTTTTTCACCATTCACAATACACTCAACAACTTTTTATCTATTCTCAATACACTCAACAACTTTTTTCTTAAAACTCGTGCCACTCCCTCCTAGGAAGTTCTTTCATGTACGGAGGGGGTAATAGATAAGTCGAGAAACTATGACTAGGAAAGGGAAATTAGAAGAGAGAATAGAAGGAGCGATAAGTATTAATACTACGGGAATCGAGCTAAAATTTTCGACATAGTAGAATAAGACATTAGTTCTCCAGATTGTTTTGGAGTCCTTCTACCTAGGGTTTCCGTGAACCCTAATTTGTGCTGCAAGTTTCTATATATAGAGGTGGCCACGGTTCGGTTCCCGGTTCGAACCGGAACCGGAACCGCCGGTTCTCGGTTCCAAAAACTGGAACCGGAACCGAACCGAAAAATACCCCTCACGGTTTCGGTTCCGAACCGCCGGTTCCGGTTCGAACCGTTAGAACCGTCCATTTTTTTTTTTAATGTAATTTGTATTATAGTATGTATTGTTGTGTAAAATTTAATGAAATTTGCTTTAATAAAATAAATGACACAAGAAAATATAAAGTCCATATACATTATTTTCTAAATTAAACTTATAATTCAAAGTTACACCTTACAACTCTTATAAATAAAATTTACAAATTACAACATTTGAATGCCAAAATAAAATTAAGGCAATTTAGTTTACAACTTGTAATTGGGGAAAAAAAGAAATAAAGGAAATAGGACTTGAGCTTAATTATTTTTGTTTTCATTTTTTGTTGTTTCTTTTTCATTTTTTCTATTTCATTTTTTTATTTCTATTCTCCTTTTTTTACAATATTTATTTTATTTTATTTATTTCAAAGTAATTATTATTATGATAAAAAATAATTATCAATATGAAAAAATGTAGTAATAATAATTACTTTAGTTTAGTAAAGGATTTTCTTTATTTTCATTTTCACATTTTTTATATTTTTTTCTTTCTTTCCAATTATTTCATCTTTTCTAAAAATATTACATTTTTCATATCAATTGTTATTTTTTTCTTACGACAATAATTATTTGGCCAAATAACTAAAATTACAAGTTTTCATGAGTAAAAAAAATAATTATCGTGAAAAAATACTAATAATTTTGAAATATTACATTTCTTCATATGAATAATTAATTTTTATTAAGTCAATAATTACTCTTTTTCTATTTTTTTTATTTTTAAAAATATATTACCTTTATTCATATCAATGATTATTTTTTCTTACGACTATAATTAATTGACCAAATCATTAAAATTACAAGTTTTCGTGACTAAACACTACTAGAAAAACGCTCATAGATAACGGATTTTATCCGTTATCTATGAGCAAAAAAACCGTTGTGTATAGTGGTGTTATCTATGATACGTATCATAGACAACGGTTTAAAAACCGTTATGTATGTGAGAATAGATAACGGTACGAGACGCTCATACATAACGGTATGAAACCGTTATCTATAATGATTATACATAACGGTTTATACCGTTATGTATGAGGATTTTTCCGTTATGTTTTGTATTTTTTTTGTTTTTTTTCCTATCATAGTTAACAGTTTTTTTTCTATACATAACGGTATGAAACCGTTATCTATAATGATTATACATAACGGTTTATACCGTTATGTATGAAGATTTTTATTTCCGCTGCTTTATACTCTGTATTTTTGTGCGTGCTGTTCCAACACTCTGCACAACATTTTGTTCCAGACGAAGCAACACTAATAAGTGGTATCAGAGCGGTCACTCGACACACTGAGTGTGATCCTCGTTGTTATCAGAACAGTTGCTTCAACATGGAGTCCAACAATCTGGGATTTATGCGTCCACCAATTCTGGATGGTGCAAATTGCTCTTTCAAGAAGTACAAATGCAGGGGGAGAACATCCGTTTAGGGGGAGATTTAATGGAGATTGGTTTTGTGAAGAAAGGCAAAAAGGGGGAGTTTGTTGGAGTTAATTTTTAACTCCAGTATTATTTTGTTTTGCCTTTCATCACGTTTTTGCAGGCCTTAAAACAAAGTCAAAGTCAGTTCCTACAAGATAGGAAACATGCAGAAATGAAGAGAAGTGGTTGAGGGAGTTAGTTCCTAAAATCATGGATAAAACCCTAAACTACCTCAACCTCCACTACTCCACTTCTTGCAACCACGCTTTCAGCCTTGAAGAGCAAGATTGGAGTTGTCTATAAAAGCTGAGGAAGCTCCCTCAGTCTAATCAGAGCTTACAGAGAGAAATCAAGCCATGTAGGGCAATTGTGTACGAGTGTGATTCTGTATGTCGGGATGACATCAGAGTCAACACCCGTTGTTTTATTTTGTAAGGTTTCGGAGTATTACTCTTGAACTGAGTTTTGTTTTTTAATGAGAGTGTCATTTGTTCAATACCTAGAGTCTTGTAAAGGTATTGAACGTGAGTTGTTCATTCTCCCTTTAGTCATTTTGCCATGAGGCGTCTTCAAGTTATATATTTTATAACTTGAAGAATTTTTGTATCTCCTTGTGTCTTCTCCCATTTTTATTTATTTCCGCTGCTTTATACTCTGTATTTTTGTGCGTGCTGTTCCAACACTCTGCACAACATTTTGTTCCAGACGAAGCAACACTAATAAATACAATATGTAATCTTCTTTCTCTTTGATTTCGATATATGAAAATTACATTCTCCACAAATTCTTTGCAGTTTTCATAGCTATTCTTCTCCTTTAGCATGGTATCAGTTTCCATCAAATAAGATCTGCGATTTTCGTGATCTTATCATCTTCTCTTTTCGATTGATCCTAGCAATCATGTCACAGACTTCCGCAAATAATCTCCCAAATTTACATCCAATGATCCTCAGATTGGATTGATCCAATTACTCCTTCTGGAGAATTCAAATCCTAACCACTGTGCATGCACATGGTTTTGAAGAATTTCTCTCCCCAAATGCCACATCTTATTCTTCATTTCTGCCATCTCAAACCGAAAATCCGATTCCAAATCCTGCTTATCTTCAATGGCTACGGAAAGATTAGTTTTAACAAAGTATCCCTAAGGGCTCGTTTGGTACGGATGGTTAGGGTGTATAATATACTTATGACACCTTAATATTTTGCTTAGTAAGAAGTAATACGAAACACAATGTCCTTTATAAAACTAAAGCCCGAAAATATTATACTGATTTGAGGGATTCTGTATACCACCTACAAAAGTGTTATACGTAATACAAATCTTAATTATAAATATTATTAACTTTACATAATCTTAATACATCACACCAAACAACATATTATATTTTACAGATTTTTTAATACTTTCTACCAAACATGATATTAATATGACGTATAGTAAAAGACATCCTAGTCAAATATATCTCACCTTATCCCATACCGCGTACCAAAGAAAATAAAATATTTTAAAATTAATAACCTATTCGTTTTAAATTCATTTTGATAATTTTTATACCATATTAAATATTCTGACGAACTTAAACTTAAAATGCACATTGATTTTTTTTTTTATAAATTAAATTTGACAATGTTTAGAAAAGAATTAATATTATAAAAAGAAAAAAATAAAAAAAAATAGTAAAAATTGATGGAAGAAGAGAGAGAAAAAATGGAGGGAGAAAACTCCTCTTTTATATATTATATAGATATAGATTGAATTTATAAATAAAGCCAATTTAAATCATAAATGCTTTTATTGCAAAATGCAAATGCAATTTCATTTCATGCGTAACTTGTATAATAAGTAATTATACTTAATATATATGCACATAATAATATTATTATGTAATTTATTGTTTAGAAAATTAATTAGTCGAACCCAAATTAGAGTCTACTTAAATAATATCTTAAATTTAATTAATAAATTAATAAATAGGTACTCCTAATTAAATAAATTAATAAATAGGTACTCCTAAATAATTGGCAGCCCAATTCATTATATAATAGGGCCCAATATCTTTTAATAAAGCAGGCCCAAGCTGTCCTTAAAATATAAGCCTACAGTTTTAAAAAAAATCGGCCCAAATTAATATTAATGAAAGCCCATGTCGGCCGACAGGAGCAGCTTCTTAGTAAATCGATACAAAACAAATCAGCATAAAATTTTCAGTAAAAGCGCAAACTCCATTCATCCCAACCTGACCGATTAAGGATGATGGCCAGAAGAGCTGTTGTTTCTGCAATTGATCTCATTCATCGAAGAGGATTTCTCAATCGATGGTCGCAGCATCAATCGGGTATTCTCTCTCCTCTGTTCTCTCTCTTCTCTTCCGAGGCTTTTCAACCTAAGCGGTCTAGAATCGATTTCAGTTGTGTTAAAGAAGTAGACGATGTTATTCAATTGTTTCAAAAAATAAAGAGTATGCGGCCAGAGCCTTCTGTTCACCTCTACAACAAACTCATGAGTGTTAGTGCAAAGATTGAGCAGTATTATTTTGCCCTTGATGTGTTCGATGAAATGCTTGGGATGGGTGTCCCGGTTAATAATTACACAAGGAATATTGCTGTCAACTGTTGTTGTCTCTTGAAAGATATATACTCTGCTTTTTCTATAATGGGATTCTTTCTCAAGAGAGGTCACGAACCAGATGTCGTGACTTTCGGCACTCTCATAAAAGGGTTATTCTTAGTTAATAAGGAGGCTGAAGCCGTGAAACTGTTCGAAAAGATTTTGGATTTAAAACTTTGCGAGCCCAGTGATGTTATGATTCTGCACGTGATTGATGGGCTGTGCAAAACTGGACAGGCCATTGAAGCCCATGATTGGCTTCATAGATTAGAAAGTAGTGGGTGGAGTCCCAACGTTTACACTTATAGTTCCATGATTAATGCATACTGTAAGGAAGAAAAGATGGAAGCGGCTGAAAATATGTTGGAAATAATGATGCAACAAAATATTTGTCCGAATGTCTTCACTTATTCTTCGCTTATTGAAGGGCTCTGCCTAAAGGGTGAAATCGGAAGAGCGAAACAGTTACTTGATTCCATCGTAGAGAGGGGCCTTAAACCCAGTATTGTTAACTACAACACCTTGTTAAATGGATATTGCAAGAAGGGAAGCGTGGATGAAGCTTGGCTTATTTTTCTTGAAATTCCCGATAAAGGTCTCGAGCATGATGTGCACACTTATAATACCATGATACATGGATTATTCAGAAATGATAGATTTGCTGAGGGCTGGAAGCTTTTCGAGGTTATGAAAGCTCAAGAAATACATCCCAACGTGCATATTTATAATACATTAGTGGATGGGTTGTCGAAGCGTGGGAAGGTTGATGAAGCTCTGCAGCTGCTGTCCGAGATGGTGGAGAAGGGCATATCGCCTAATGTTGTCACATGCAGCATATTGATAGATGGATATTGCTTGCATGGCGAGATGGTTAGAGCTAGAGAGCTCTTCTATTCTATGGCAGAGACGGGGATCAATCACAATATATTCACCTATTGTATCTTGATTAAGGGATACTGCAAGGCGGGAAACCTTGATGAAGCGTGGCGTTTCTTCGATGAAATTTCGCGCGTAGGTCTCAAACACTCGACTTTATCATACACCACGATGATGCATGGGCTAATACGCCTAAGTAGTTTTTCAGATGGGTGGAAGCTTTTCCAAGAAATGGAAGCTCATAATATACATCCGGATCCCCACACCTACACCATTTTGTTGGATGGCTTTTGTAGGATCCATCGGATTAGTGAGGCGTTGGCATTTTTGAGGGTGATGGAGGCGAAAGGCGTGAATCCTAATATCGTAACGTATGGTGTTCTGATCAATGGCTTGTGCAAGGGCCAAAGACTTGATGAAGCTATAAGGCTCTTCAACCATCTCCCTTCCAATGGCTTAAATCCGAACGTACAAATCTACAACATGATGCTCGACTCCCTCTACAATGAAGGGCGAGAAGGGGAGGCTAGGAGGTTGATGGAGGAGATGGAGAGGAGCAGCTGCACGCCTAATGGTGTGACGTTCAATATTATTGTGTGGAATCTGGTGAAGAGAAAAAAGGTGCATGAGGCGATTCCTTTCTTGGAGGAGATGTACAGGAGAGAATTCGTGGTTAATTCCGATATCATTTATGCTTTGCATGATGAACTAAGAATTGGAGAAGGTAAAGATGAGAAATTGCAAGAGATTGTTAAGAAAGTTTGTGCTCAAAATTGAGAGAGGTTTCAATCTACTCTCAGCTTTTCTTTTATCTCTAACGCTTGGATTATTCAAGGGCTGTGCGATGTTGGTATATTACAAGGTAATTTTGCTTTTGGCATTGTAAATGCAAATGCTTTCGTACGTTTACAAAAAAATGTTGTGGATGTTTGCATTTGGTGCTAATAATTTTTCTTTTGGCATTGAAATTTTTCTTGGAGATGTGTACAACTTGAATTGATGTTTAAATCTTGAGAAATTGTGCAAATCATGATATCCTCTCCTCTCGCACACATTTAATGTGAATGTCCTTTACAGTGTCTGAATTTTTTACAGGGAAGCTGAGACTGCGAAGAAGCCTTTGTGTAAACTGGATTCATCTACACATCCAACTAGGGAAATGCTGAGGCAGTTTGTCGCACAAATTTCCACAATGAGTGCTGCAGAGAATGGATAGATACAGCCGAGGAGCTCAGTTTGCCGATACCAATGAGTCACGACACGGCTGGTCTGCGGCTGTGTACTTTAATTTCTCATAAGACTGTTTGGCCTTCCAATTGCATTTACACATTTATTGAATCATTATTTCCCCTATTGATATCTCACGCTCATCAAATTGATGATCTCTTTCAAGCTGATGACTAATCATCATTATAAAATGATGGCTTGATATGATTTGTGGTTACTGTTTGCTAATTGAAGAGTTAAATCTGCACACGCATGAATGTGTTATCTGATAAAATTTAGCTCAAGTGAACCCCTGTCTTGACTGTGTATCCTCTCACGAGGCTCCACCACCGGTCCACCGCGACGACGTAGCTGCCGAAGCTTCTGTTGGACCATAATACAGTGTTTGTGATGTTGATACTGTTGACTGTTGAGTTTGTCTCTTCTATAAAATACTTTGCAGCCTTTACTTTTAACACTTGGACTCATGTCTCCTTTGTGATTAAGCAAGTGAAGAATTCTTTTTGCGTATTGGTATTGCTTCTATTTTTTTTTTTTCTCTATTTTTATAATATGTTCTATTTTCCTTTTCTATAAAGTTAGTTTTTGAAGCATTCTGAATATATTAGTAAGAAGTTTCATGTTCGACTCTTACTACATGCCAAACAAATTTGGTTTCGACATCGAAAAGGCTTAGAATAAGATACAAAGAAAAGATAGTAAGGAGCGGTTGCAGAAAAAAAAAAAAAAAAAAACTTTAATAGGAGCTATATTTTCTAAATTTTGAGTTTAAGATTTCGAAATTACAAATCTCTTACCATTTGATTTGATGGTTTGATGATTTAAAAAAAAAATTGGGGAGGTTTAAGTCCTACTTGCACCATATAATATAGGATAAACGTTTTTATATTTCTATATTTATATAAAATTGATACCAACTCAATTATCATATTTTTAAATTAATAATTTTTTTTAAAGCTTCGACTGTATTTCTCAAATAAATTGTATATGTAATATTTTAATTTACAATCTTAGAAACATGATGCATGCTCTCTCACTGGATAATCTAGATTATATTACAATTTATTTATTTATTATCACGCATAATACTCTTAATAATGTGTAATGCTAATTTTCATTATCAAATGATTTAAAATTATTTAATAATTATAATTATCATTAAACTTTATATAGAGTTGAAAATTCAAGTTTTTGTAATTTTGGATTTTATTGAGTAACTGACGTGGATTATTTTATTTTATATTTATTTATATTTTGATTCTATTTAATATTTATATTTATTTATTTGAACATGTCGTTTGATTTTTATGTTCGCGGTGCATGCATCGCACTAGTTCGATGATTATTAAAGAATTTAAAAGAAAAATGGTGGGAGTGTATAGATTATATTACAATTTATTATTTATTATCACGCATAATACTCTTAATAATGTGTAATGCTAATTTTCATTATCAAATGATTTAAAATTATTTAATAATTATAATTAATCATTAAACTTTATATAGAGTTGAAAATTTAAGTTTTTGTCATTTTGGATTTTATTAACTGGCGTGGATTATTTTATTTTATTTTTAAAATATATTTATATTTATTTATATTTTGATTCTATTTAATATTTATATTTATTTATTTGAACATGTCGTTTGATTTTTATGTTAGTTTGATGATTATTAAAGAATTTAAAAGAAAAATGGTGGGAGCTTAAGCCCCCATTGGCCCTTGTAGAGTTTTGGTTATTAAAGTAAAATATTAATTCACTAACTTATTTCTTTCAAATTATTTAGCTAGATTCTCATATTTTTCTGACCTAAGGTTTGACTAGTTGTAACGAATTCATTGTAGCCTTTATATTTTCATCATGGTGTATCCGTCCACTATAAATTGTCGAAGCAATAGTCTAGCTATAAATGATTGTTGCCCTTTTTTTGTCTTATATCCTGAATGCTAAGAACTCTCTCAGTGTCAACTTATTTATTTTGCTCATGCGAGATGCATTATACGGAATATTTAGATAGTATGTATCCTCTACATAAATGAATATTAGTAGATAGTGCACTAGTAACCTATTTTATCACTTCTTCAGTGACTTGGGCAACATTTTTTTTAAGAAAATAAAGAGCATTGATTAGAGATATAGAAAAAAAAAATAGTTGATTTTTCAATGAATTCTTCCTTTGATAGGATTTATCTATATTTGAGTTAATCTCTTACTCCATTTGTCCCATTATTTATGACACATACCTTTTCAATACGAAAATTAAGAAAAATAAAATTATAGTGTAAAAATGTGTAAAGGTATGTGGGCTCATGTGATTTGTAGTGTAAAAGTGTGTAAAGTTATGTGAGCCCATGTGATTTGTAGTGTAAAAGCGCTTTTTTTTTTTTTTACCATGTCTTCTTCTTTTTCTTTTCATCATTCTATATCTTTAGATCTAGCTTCTTTTTCTTTTCATCATTCTATATCTTCCAATCTAATTTTTATATCTTTACGATAACTTTTAGAAAGAAAGAAAAAGTTGAATATGTCTGTAAATAATTATTCAAATAAAAAAATGAATCCAAACCTATAATGTGCAACATTGCTAGACAATAGGACTACAAATGCTTTTAGGACATGTCCAACCTTTTACACCAATATTGAACCCCGAAAATACTCTTTATATATTTCATCTCCATATACTTTTTCCCTCAAATTATATATACATTAACCCACAAAACTTTTCAATCGTTAATTTCATATAATTATGTTCTGTATCATGTACTTTTTTATATTATTAGTGCTATTCTAATCATGCTGTATTCGTTAAATTTTGTAATATGACATGTGATTTATTTATTATTGTATTACTAGTACGACCATCCGTGCGATGCACGGTGAAATTGAAACTAAATTACATTTTAAATAAATAAATAAATAAATATAAATATTAGATAAAATTAAAATATAAATAAATGCAAACCATGATTTAAAAATAAAATATCAGTTACTCAATGTTGTGAATACCTCATGGATACATCTCTCTAGTTGCAATGTTATATTCCTCCATCTCGGTTGCAATTGAAGAACATATTATGTTATGTAATGGGAGTAATTGAGGTTTAGGTGCTATTTATAAATGTTCATGATTTTTTATTTAATATTTTTTTATTAAATCGTACTATCTAACTGATGTAATTATGGATGACAATTAATGATTTAATTTATTGATTTTTTAATAAACCGTTTAATTAAACTGATGTAGTTTATTTCATTTATTTTTTATTGGTATTAATTTTATAATAATAAGTGTAGTGGCTTAGTGTGTAATGCCCCGATTTTTCCTAGCTAAATTTAGAATATTTCTGAACTTAGAATATAAGATGATTCACGTTGAAAAAAAAAAGAATTTATTTTAATTCTAATAAAACGATTCACAAAAGATTTTGAAAAACTTAATCATTTTATGCATCACATAGGCCACTTTTTGGGGTCAATTCAGCATTTATAGGCCATTTTTGGGGGTCAAAATATGGCCCAAAATAGCCTGATTGGGTACACATGTGGTCTTAAAATACCAAAAACTAAAATAATTGGCCTATTTTTACAAGTCCGAAAATAGTGGCCTATTTTTGCAAATAGCCCTAAGATAATGACCTTAAATAAATTTAAACTCCATAATTTATTTAATGAAACCCAAAAGAAATATTTTAGATCCAATTCTTTTATCAGAAAATTTGAATATCATATCATTCAAAGCATAGTGTTTTAAAATCTCTACCATCAACCATGACTCTTTTTCTCAAAGAGATACCACCTCCCTTAGCTCAAGTACACCTACTCCTACACAGCCATACCTCCATCCACACCTCTCTGCCATATCTCAATTATATCAAACCAAGGAGACCTTTACTCATTCTACACAAAAGATATGTTGCATTCAAGAAACTCTCATCTGCATTCAAATTTTAAAAGAAGTGAAAATCAATCACAAATTTCAAAAATCATTTCAAAGAGATACCACCTCCCTTGACTAATTCATTTTTATGCATGATTAAGGCATCCTATTTTTCAGTCTGGCAAATCAATCACAAATTTCAAAAATCATGTTATGTGGTAGCCAACTCATTCATTAATGTGCATTATATGTTGGTATATACAAATGAACAAATGATTTCAAGAGCTCAGTACAAAATCTGTGAATCAACTTTAAGAGAAGGGGATTCTTTGTGTATTCGAGTCTCGTTTCTTGTTGTTGAGGGTCGAACTCAGTCATGCTTGTTGTTTAAGCATGAAATGAATTTACATTTACATATGCAATAAAAGTACTTATGGTTTAAATTGACTTCCATAAATCCAATTATCAAAGAAAATCGAGTAAGGATATTGCTGGTGTCCTTGACTCAAGAAACTTGATTTTCAAATATTTATGACTTAAATTTTGGAAATATGACGTGATGAATCATAGAATGATAAGCACTTCCCCTATGACTTAAGATTAGATTCAGGAGACCTATTAAGAATAGATTTCTTGTAGGCTTTGTGAATCAGGAGGATTAGCGCTGCTATTCTGATTCAGAGTTATGATTAAACGACAGGCTTTGCCTATACAGGTGGGCTTACTTTCCAAATGTATAAAGTATGATTGAGTTATTAAGCTCTAAATGTTACAATGAAATACAAACTGGTTATCTAATAAAATATTTTGTGCCGTTCATTCTCTCTAAACTCCGTTTTTCTCTCTTATCTTTCTACTGTTCTATCCGATCAATACCACAAATCAACATTTATTTTGGCTCCGCTATAACCTATATATATATATATATATATATATATAGGGGAAGGCTAAAATAAGAACGCTTCTTAAAATATAAATTAGGAACCATTTTCAGCCCTTAGATCATCAAGATCTACGGTTGATTCCTCACCTTGTTGGATAAATTCATGGTCCTGAGTTCGAATCCCAAAGGTAGCAAAAAATTATTTTTCGCAATTCATGCCTTTATACAGTTTATTCATGCGTGTTATACATAAAATTCATGCATTTTGCTGGTTCGTAATTCTTAAAATAAGGGTGGTTTATTGAATAACCGCCCCCTATATATATATATATATATATATGTAGTGTACATCTTGAAATATCTATTGATTGTTTTGTAGGCATGAGAGTGTTAGATAAATATGTAGTGTACATCTTGAATGAAGCTCATAAAATGACATTTAATTTGATATATAATATGTAAACAATAGATTTAAAAATAAGCAAATTATGATAATTTAAGTTATAATACATAAAATAATTTATATTTATAAACAATGATATTTTCCTTGAAAAAGTAATGTTATTTTACTTGAAACTGGAACCGTATTTCAGTCTTTTAAAATAATCAAATTATGTATTTTTATTTATTTTAAGTAACACTAATTAAATAATTTCATTTAATAATTGAGTGTTAATTTTTTTAATTATAAATTACAATAATATGTACGCAAGCTTTCTCAAATTCTCATCCAATTAATTGATTATTAATTAATTCTTCAAACTATATATTAAAAAATATATGTGCATATGTACTTTCTCGGTAAAATATTTGCTAATATATGTTATTTCAATATTGCAGATGTTATTTTGTAATACCCCGATTTTTCCTTTAATGAAATTTTAAAAGCAGTTTCAAAAATCTGTATATTAGGTAGATACATGCCCGAAGAAGTAAAATTTATTTTTTCAACCAAAAGATTTTCAAAAAATTTAATCAAAATTAAGTTAGTTGTTTGCTAGTCAAGCACATAAAATTTATTGTCACATTTGATGAATTTCAATGGGCAATTCGAAGGTATCAATTGACGGTGGAGGCACTCTGCCGGAGTGGCAGAGAACCTTGCAGTGTCAGAGCAATAGTCATAGACCATATAATTGGCTCGTTCCACTAGTGCCACTTACCGTTACCGATGCTACTACACTTCATGAGATCCGCAGTTGCTACTCTATCGGGACACTTGCACCCACTAATTTTAAAACAATTGTACGATGCTACGGACGGGCGTGGGCCCAATGGGTCTTAACCCTACTGCCTTGTGTGACCCAATTGTCAGCATTCCAAATTGAGCTATAAACCCCCATGTGTTGGTCCTTTGGGTATGGTATGCCTTAGTCTCCATATCTATATCTATATATAATATAAAGAACCAGTTCTTAACGGTAATATATTGGCGGCAAAATTAAAATCTCCAGTTATTAAGCATTAAATAAGAATCCAACATCAATTATACTTCCGCTCATTCACCAAAATTTTCCTAACATCCATTCATTTACAGAGCTTTTTTTTAATTTATATCTTTTTCATTTATTTTCTTTTTTTAAAAATCGTGTAATTTGACTAATAATAAAATATTCAATATGCATATCAATTTAAAGACCATAACAAGAATTTTAATTTGATACATAATGGATAAAAATATATATTTAATTTAAGAAAGTTATTGCAAATTAAAATTTCAAACAAAATTGTTTTCTGTCTCCTCTCTCACATTGTATTTATTTTTCTTAATTTGTCGATTTTATTTTCATTTTATTTTATTTTTTAAATCCTTTATTTATTTATTTATTTATTTTTCTTTTGATTTTATTTTATTTGCTTGGTTTCCTTTTGTTTTTTATTTTATTTTCTTTCTTTATTTGTGCATGACTTTTTTATGTATGATTATTATGGGAATATAATTTTGTAATTTTGATTATCAACATATTTGTATTATTTTTATTATAATTTTTTATTTTCACTTCTTTTATAATTTAATTTTTCATCAATATTAATATTTTTTTCCCTTTTGTAGTATTTATAATTTTTTGGTAGAGACGTAAGAATTATAGAGTACTTAATTGTTTCCATATATTTTGTTTTGTGTGCGGATTTCTCTAATAATCTATTCCATATGGAGTATTATAGTATTGATTTTACATGACATTTGAAATTAAAATGATGTAAATTGAGTTTGACATGATTTCTTAATTATAATAAATTTTTTAATGCAATTTAAGTGTAGGAAATTCTATTGGTTTGTTTTAGAAAGTGTGCATCGTAATTATGTGTTGCAATATTTTTATTATATGAATTTCAAAATTTATATAAGAAAGTATTATAAAAAAATATATTATAATTATGTGATGGAATTGATGGTATGTTATTACCAAATGTTATATAGGGAAGTATGCTAAAAATATAAATATTATGTATATTTTTATTTTTTTTGTTAAATTTATTAAAAAATTAACTTACTTAGTACTCCCTCCGTCCCCCAAATTTTGACATATTTGGTTTCGGTACGGGAATTAAAGAGTTGTAGATTAGTGCTGTAGATTATTACCTTATTTGGAAATGTGTCGAGATTCGTGGGACGGCCCAAAAAGGAAAACGTGTCAAGATTCGTTGGACGGAGGGAGTACAATTTATATTTAATATCTATATTTTTAAATGCATTTTTTTTTGTTTGTTTTTTTTTTCTTTTTTTTGGTTGAGAAGAGTTGTTGACACATTTAATGCTTTAATTTGCGCTATTGCTTCAATAACATGAGCCATAATTTCTTTTAAACTTTGAACCTCTAAAAATTCATCGTTTTCAGCTTGATAATCCAACAAGTTTTATTGACATCTATTTCATTGGGATAACCCATATCATCAAGAAACAGAAAATGTAATGCCAACTATTAATAAACTAATAAAATTGATGTTTTTTTTTTTTTTTTTTTCCGCTACAAATGGATAAATAAATAAATAAATCTATCCTTTTTCTAGGCAATTGAGATGAACCTCCCGTTGAAGCATTTTGTCAAACGGATACAGTGCACCATGATCCGGCGGAGATTCAATAAATTAATTTGCAAGTTGTACTATTTTTAAGCGCGTGATATTGCACATGTAAACAATGAAACACAAGTTAATTATTTGATTATCAACACAGTAAAATGTGGCGAGACTTGTAAATAACTTAAGTTCTATCTTGAAAATGTGCATTTAACTTGTTATTTATTTTGGGTTAAAAAAAACTTATTATCTATTTTTAATTAATTTTAAGTATTTTTACCATCTTGTATATTGACAATAAATAGGTAAGATTTCGGTGAAGTGACCCGGGTTCGATCCCTCTTGGGAACGAATTGGTGATTGGAGATATAAGGTGGAGTTTGGTGAATGGAGAGATAAGGTGGTTCTTGGAGTGGATGGGGAACTAACTACTAACATCTAACATGACTTTGACCGATCAAAAAAAAAAAAAAAAAAAAAAAAATGAGGACTCAAACCTCATACCTTCGGTCTCATGCATTCACCACAAATAGTTAATTAATCCAAATACTTAATTTTAAAATTGCTAATGCAAATAGAAAAAAAAAAATACAATAAACAATACGACTTGAATTTTGGACTGTTGTTTGTGTAAGTATTTAGATTAAACATATGGATTATTGAAATTGAAAAGCCATCACATCCATCACTATCATCTAATTGCAAAATATTTCATGTCCAATCAAATTGAAAATTGTTGGATAATTTATTTATTGACCTATAGTAAAAATACAAATTCTTCTGTTCGGACGCCCGTACGGTACAGACCACTCATATACTACTCCCTCCATCCCAAACGAAATGTCCTGTTTTTTTTTTTGGGTTGTCCCAAACGAAATGTCCTGTTTCCTTTTTGGGAAAAAAAATAAGGGATATATAATAAAGTGTCTAATTAAGTGTTTTATTGTAGGACCCACTAAATTTTTAACTTTACACAACACCACTTATACTCTAATTAACTTGCTCCTTAATAACCGTGCCCGAAAGAAACAGGACATTTTGTTTGGGACAGAGGGAGTAATATACTTAACACTTACAAATGTTGTATTTGATAATGTGAATGGTTTGCAGTGTGTTGACATCCGCATCAGAGACCTCCTCTAACAGAAAACGAGTTTAGTAATGTAATACAGTCATATTAGATCGAGCGAGTAAATACCCGCGCAAAGAATCGGTGTAAAGAACCTCGAAAGTCGCGTAACCGCGGGCTAGCCGGAATTTCCCCGTGCCACCCACCACCGCCACCTCCGTCGCCCGCTCACGCAGCGCGTAAGAGCCTTGTATCTCCAATGTGCTGCCTTTATACTTGCCATTGATAAACACAACCGATACTAGCATGTGAGCGTGGGACCCATCTAAGGCCGATATGACATATATGCCCCGGCCCCTTGCAATTTGGACCGAGCCTTCCTCGAATTTTTCGGTTATCGGATCGTCCGTGCACATCATGAGCCCGAACTTGGTGGTGTTGAGGGGGCCGGTTGACGGGCCCGGTATCTCGATCAAAGTCGCATTCCGGCTGCCGGAATATTCGTGGTAGTAGAGAGTCATTTCGGTCTCTTTTTGGTGCCCTAGCTTTGCCGTAGAACACGTGAAAATGGAGAGAAAGAGAAGTAAAGGTAATATGAATATGTTGGACGCCATAACCTTAAAAATTGAGAACTCAAATAGAAGATCAGAAATTGTCACTTATTTATTGTTTCACTCCCACCGCTAGTGAACCTTAGTTAAGATAATCAACTAGGGTTCATAATTAATTTTTATATTTAATTATTTGAATTAATAATTTATTATTAGAGTTAATTAATTCAAAGTTAGGGTACTCCCTCCGTCCCATGAATCTTGACACGTTTGGTTTCGGCACGGGAATTAAGGAGTTGTAGATTCAGAATTGTCATTAATAAAGTATAAAAATGACAAAATAGGAGAGAGAGAAGGTAGTAAAAGTAATAAAGTAGAAAAGAGAAAGTAATAAAGGTGATAAAGTATGAGAAAGAATGTAATAATTATTACCTTATTTGGAAATGTGTCAAGATTCGTGGGACGGCCCAAAAAGAAAAACGTTTCATGATTCGTGGGACCGAGGGAGTATAACATTTTAAAATTTTAACTTTTAGTAATAAATATTATAAATTAGAGTTTGCTATATAATAATATTTTTTATTTTTAAATTAAATTGTTATAAAATTACGAATGAGATGTGGAAGAACATAATAAATTGTAGAGCATAGGATCTCATTTGACAAAAATGAGCGAGTGAAATGAACGTGCCAACTAATTATAATTGACATTTACAATTAGCTGTCATTAGCTAAGCAAAACAATACTAATATTTTGTTTTTTGGTATAAAAAATGCTGATTCGTTTAAATTAATTTGCAGTTGGTGCTTGGCATTGTATTATTTTATGTTCTCGACGTATTGTGCATATTGTAGGAAAGGGACTGAAGCCAAATTATTAATGAAAATTTTGTGAGTCATGTCAATTCAGTTGTGCTTCGTTTCTAACTCTTAAGTTTGTTAATAATTTATTCCCTTTGTCCTCTAAAACTATACTACATTTATTTGCTTTTAGCACGTCTCTAAAATATATGTTTTTTTTTTGGACATTAACTCATATACAATTGGACAATTTTATCCCTTATAACTTATATTTATTTGCAATTAATACACTCAACAATATCCTTAACGTGGAATATTTCTCCACTATTAATACACCAACAACTTTATATTAAAATGATGACGTTAGATGGAGGGGCTTAATTGCACACAAAGTAGAACATGGGGGTTTGATTGATTTAGTACAATTGTATAAGAAAAGTACAAGAATTGGTGCCATATTGTGTAATAACCGAGAAAAATGTTGAATGGTAGGTAGAGTTTATTTTTATTATTAGTTGATGTTGGCCATGCATTTTCTTTTAATTTGAGGCTTTTTTATTTTAACTTAATTATTAAACTATAGAGTAAAATCTCGAATTAACCCATTTTTTATGAAAAAATTAAACAAAATACACGGTTCGACTGAAAATTAAATCATCTACAAACTGACATAGGTTGTCATCTGTGATTAGAGTTTGCCGATCGGCATGTCGAGTCCCAAAATTGGGACAATAATTTTATAGTACACCATTCTGCAACTTTCTTATCTTTAATATTCACGTGAATGTTAGTCACATTTACTACAGTAATTTTAGTACAATAATGCATGGCATGCAAATTTGATAAATAGGCACAAAATTAATAGAATGACATTCATACATAATCAAGCTTGAAAAAATCACCAAAGAAGAGAAAGCATTTTGAGTTTAATTTTTACATCTAAATATTTTATATTAAGTATTGGATTAAAAATACAGAGAAGTGAAATGATGAGTATAACTTTCTTGTATTGAATCAAAATACATTTCCGAAACTTTTGAAAAAAATATCTAATTATACTAATTTTCATTAGCAAAGTAATGAAGTTGAAAATCAAATAACTAGAAAAAATTTATATAATCAAGCGAACATATTATTTTCGGGTCAGTCCTATAGGATTTCGGGTTATTTTCGAGCTAACCCTATCGAATTTCGGACTATTTGGATTGTAATTTTTATCGGGTTAAAATTTTTGAGTCTAATCCTCTCAAATTTGCGGGCTAATCGGGTCCGCTTATAGGTTTTGGACTGAATTGACATTCCTAACAATAATCGTTTTAAAATATAATTAATTATTTTGGCTAGCTGCAATCGTCTTGGTTGATATTTTATTAGCTAGCAGATCACTGTGATCTATTAAACAATAATTTAGAAATTGCACGAAAACGTGATTAAAAAATAAAATCAAATAATTTGATTACTCCATAAATATCTTTCACAAAGAAACTAAAATAACTAAAGCACATGGCAATCCGAGAATTTCGAAGTGTGCCAAGTTTGATATTACAATAAATGAATCGATATATATATTCAAAAGTCAACTTACTTGAATCATCATCCCATGAGAATCGTTAGTATATTCGTGGATTAGATCGAAACTATGTGATTCGTACTTATTAAAATTGTATATTTTAATTTATGAAAAAATATATTTTCTTTGTCCATAAAGAGTATGCTTAATTTGTTCGACACGAGTTTTAATAAATAGGGAAAAATAGTAATTTAGCCACTATCATAGACACCCCAATGACCTCTGGCACCTTATACTCATAATTCGATCAATCAAGCCCTCATGTTAAAATTTAGATGCAATTAACCCCTTTTCTAACGGTGATCTAACGCCGTTTGTAATTTTTTTTTCATTGCACTGCACCTTCTCTCTCTGCTTCCAACGTCGCCGGCGAGCCGCTTGGCGTCCCCCGAACCTGCTCGGAGAGCTTCCACGTCACCCACAAGGTTCCATTCGGCGACACCCCATTCTTTTAGTCAACATCGGCGCCGCCTCTCTTTTCCCCATATTTCTCTCGCTGAGAGCACACACATACATGATTTAACTTTCTTTTCCTTAAAGTAACAACCGCCGCCGTCGACGTCGTCACCTAAAATCGTTGCGTCGGACCGTCCATGGTCCGACGTCGTCACTTAGTCGTTCCCTCTCTTTTCCCCATCTCCCTCTCTCGCTGAGAGCACACACATACACAAGTTAACTTTCTTCCCCTAAAATAACAACTGTCGTCGCCGTCGCCTAAAACCGACGCTCCATTGGTGAGCACCGCCTTCGTTGGCACTTGGCAGCCGCTGCTAACAGCCACTTTGCTAGCCATCTAATGCCTCGTCACGGCGTTGCTCTGCTGCTAAAGTCTTAAATAATCGGTGCAGCTGGGTCATTCAGTATTCGGCATTGAGCTAAAGATATAAGAGTCTGAGTTGTCTTTGACTTCCTCATTCGGCGGTTTCACCGGTTTCTTGTTTGAATGCAAAAATTCTTTGTTTTCTTAGGCTGCGTTTACTTTGATGGATAAATTTATCCATGGAAAATGATGGATAACACAAATTTATGCCTTTAAATGTCTCCTTCATTTTCCAACATTTGACACAAAAAAGAGAGGCTCACCATTTTTCCTTCCTTATTTTCACTACAAGGATGGGTAATATTATCACACCAAAAATGGAGGGATAATATTATTCATCGTTGAAGTGAAAATAAGGAAGAAAAAATGATGAGCATCTCTTTTTGTGTCAAATATTGAAAAAGGAAGGAGACATTTAAAGGCATAAATTAATTTATGTTATCCATCATTTTCCATGGATAAATTTATCCATCAAAGTAAATGCAGCCTTACTTGTTTTTCTATTGATTTCTTTTTCCTACATAAAATATCCTTGTATATATCCTTGTATATGATCATTTCTCCTTTACTTGATGTAAAGAATCTCAATCAATCAGAAGTAGATTTCGCTACAGCATAAAGTTGTGTACGGTTCCACTGTCGTTGTCGATCTCCTCCCTCTCCTTTTAAATTTCGGCGATGTAGAAAGAGTGGAGGTGCAATGCAATAAAAAAAATTACAAATGCTTCCTGGTCGCCATTAGAATGAGGAGCTTAATTGAACCTAAATTGGAACATGGGGGCCTCATTGATCGAATCTTGAGTATAGGGTGCCATAGTCCATAGTGGTGTCTATGATAGGGCTAAATTGCAACTTTTCCTTAATAAATATTAGGTGAGTGTGTTGTGAATGGAGAAATGAGTCCACTTATGAGAATGGAGTGGAGAAATAATGGTAAACTATATTGGAAAAGTTGTAAACAAATGTTAAAAGTAAAAATAAAAAATAAGGGGTTAATGGTATAGTTGGATCAAAAAATGGATTGTGCATGCTCTTGTAAGAAGAACAAAAAAGAAAATTGATTTGGAACAGAATGAGTAAATATTTCAATGCCACGTAGAGGGGATGAGTTAATGAATTCACGATTCATGTAGCCTAATAACTCGCTAATTAATAATAATAATAATAATATATTATTATTATTATTATTATTAGTAGTAGTAGTAGTAATAGTAGTAGTAGTAGCAGTATTAGTAGTAGTAGTAGTAAAAAATTAGTAATAGTTATTTCACCAAATGAAATAAGAACTTTTGATAGCAAAAAAGTTCCGTTACGATCAGACTTAACTAATACTCACTCCGTCCACGAAAAAACTTCCTATCTTTCCTTTTTAGGACGTCCACAAAAAAGCTTCCTACCTATTTTTGGATTATGCCCCACCACTTATAATTACTTACTTTTTACTTTTTTCACAACTCGCAATATTAATTATAACACTTTTTCACCATTCACAATACACTCAACAACTTTTTATCTATTCTCAATACACTCAACAACTTTTTTCTTAAAACTCGTGCCACTCCCTCCTAGGAAGTTCTTTCATGTACGGAGGGGGTAATAGATAAGTCGAGAAACTATGACTAGGAAAGGGAAATTAGAAGAGAGAATAGAAGGAGCGATAAGTATTAATACTACGGGAATCGAGCTAAAATTTTCGACATAGTAGAATAAGACATTAGTTCTCCAGATTGTTTTGGAGTCCTTCTACCTAGGGTTTCCGTGAACCCTAATTTGTGCTGCAAGTTTCTATATATAGAGGTGGCCACGGTTCGGTTCCCGGTTCGAACCGGAACCGGAACCGCCGGTTCTCGGTTCCAAAAACTGGAACCGGAACCGAACCGAAAAATACCCCTCACGGTTTCGGTTCCGAACCGCCGGTTCCGGTTCGAACCGTTAGAACCGTCCATTTTTTTTTTTTAATGTAATTTGTATTATAGTATGTATTGTTGTGTAAAATTTAATGAAATTTGCTTTAATAAAATAAATGACACAAGAAAATATAAAGTCCATATACATTATTTTCTAAATTAAACTTATAATTCAAAGTTACACCTTACAACTCTTATAAATAAAATTTACAAATTACAACATTTGAATGCCAAAATAAAATTAAGGCAATTTAGTTTACAACTTGTAATTGGGGAAAAAAAGAAATAAAGGAAATAGGACTTGAGCTTAATTATTTTTGTTTTCATTTTTTGTTGTTTCTTTTTCATTTTTTCTATTTCATTTTTTTATTTCTATTCTCCTTTTTTTACAATATTTATTTTATTTTATTTATTTCAAAGTAATTATTATTATGATAAAAAATAATTATCAATATGAAAAAATGTAGTAATAATAATTACTTTAGTTTAGTAAAGGATTTTCTTTATTTTCATTTTCACATTTTTTATATTTTTTTCTTTCTTTCCAATTATTTCATCTTTTCTAAAAATATTACATTTTTCATATCAATTGTTATTTTTTTCTTACGACAATAATTATTTGGCCAAATAACTAAAATTACAAGTTTTCATGAGTAAAAAAAATAATTATCGTGAAAAAATACTAATAATTTTGAAATATTACATTTCTTCATATGAATAATTAATTTTTATTAAGTCAATAATTACTCTTTTTCTATTTTTTTTTATTTTTAAAAATATATTACCTTTATTCATATCAATGATTATTTTTTCTTACGACTATAATTAATTGACCAAATCATTAAAATTACAAGTTTTCGTGACTAAACACTACTAGAAAAACGCTCATAGATAACGGATTTTATCCGTTATCTATGAGCAAAAAAACCGTTGTGTATAGTGGTGTTATCTATGATACGTATCATAGACAATGGTTTAAAAACCGTTATGTATGTGAGAATAGATAACGGTACGAGACGCTCATACATAACGGTATGAAACCGTTATCTATAATGATTATACATAACGGTTTATACCGTTATGTATGAGGATTTTTCCGTTATGTTTTGTATTTTTTTTGTTTTTTTTCCTATCATAGTTAACAGTTTTTTTTCTATACATAACGGTATGAAACCGTTATCTATAATGATTATACATAACGGTTTATACCGTTATGTATGAAGATTTTTCCGTTATGTTTTGTATTTTTTTATTTTTTTTCCTATCATAGTTAACAGTTTTTTTTCTATACATAACGGTATGAAACCGTTGTCTATAATGCTTATACATAACGATTTATTACCGTTATGTATGAGGATTTTTCCGTTATGTTTTGTATTTTTTTTGTTTTTTTTCTATCATAGTTAACAGTTTTTTTTACTTTTTATAACGGTTTTTACCGTTATCTTTGATAGAAATACATAACGATTTTTTTGTACTTTTTATACTGTTATGTATTTCAACTACAACTAGCATATTTAATATTTTTTCTCGATTTTTATGTTATTTATCTCAAGAAATAAATAAATAACTTTAAAACAACGGTTTAATAAACCGTTGTAAAATATACTCATAGATAACGGTCGGCTTAACGGTTTTGCAGTACCGTTATGTATGCAACTAATAGATAACGCACAAACATAACGGATTAACTCAAACCGTTATCTATGAGTATGGAGAACACTACATAGATAACGGTTTTTTGTCAAACCGTTATCTATACCTAAAAGTGCGCTCATACATAACGGTTTTTTAAAAAAACCGTTATCTATGCACTGTTACGTATGTAAACTTTTGTAGTAGTGAAAATAACAATTTTCGTGAAAAAAGTAATAATTTTGAAATATTACATTTCTTCATGTGAATAATTACTTATTATAAGACAATAATTAATTTTAATAAACATAAAGACCACGATTCCACGGTTCCATGGTTCCACGGTTCTAACCGTGGAACCTTCGGTTCATGGTTCCAAGGCGGTTCTGGCACGGTTCTATCCCGGTTCCCGGTTCCATGGTTCGGAATCGAGAACCGGCGGTTTGAGAAATCCGAACCGTAACCGAACCGGCCGAGCACGGTTTCGGTTCCGGTTCGGAACCTTGTATCACAGTTTCGGTTCCAGAACCGTCCCGGACGGTCCGGTTTTCCGGTTCGGTTCCCGGTTCCGGTTTTTTTGGCCACCTCTAGTTTCTACCCAATAGTTCTACTTCAACTAATCTTCCTTGTGGGTTTACATATATATAGAAGACAACGTAGACTTCGGTGGCTGCTGCGTTTATTGTTGCTCTGATTATTTGAGAGAGTATTTTCGTGCATACATGAGAGCATACAGTTTGTGAGGGTGTGCTATTGATTTTCGCTTTATCTCTTTGTATGCGTGAGTTGGTTCCTGTTCTTCAATATTACTCCAGCCTGTTGGAGTGTTATAATTCGTTGGTGTTGAGCGTGGATTGAGTAGCAATCACGCGTTAAGAGTAAGTTCTATCTTGCTCTTCTTTGTTCACGTAGGTGACGGTTAGGGAAGAAATAGAGGCTAGGAAGATCGAGTCTTCGCGTGTAAGTCCTTTGTATTTCTTATCATCACTAGTGAACTGTTTGAACTGGGCGTGGCCCCCAACACGTAGGTGTGTTATCACCGAACTGGGTAATCATTGTTGGTATATTGTGTTCTTTATTTTCTGCATGATTTTAATTAAGTGTCTGCTTGATCTGACTTTGTGTGTGCACGAGACGTATGAACTTTGGATAGGTACTTTTTCAGTTATAACAACTTAATGCTCAAGATTGGTGAAGTTTAAAATATGCAATGTCATAATTGTATGAAATTTCTTTGTAATATTAAATGGTTAAACAATTTTTTTGATTAATGAATTTATCTCTCACTCAGATTTGTATTATGATTTTTGTTGTGGACCAATTTGTAATATATTAATATTGCTGTTATAAGCTGTATTATTATTTGTTAATTCCATAATTGCATGTGTTTTTTGATATGATAAGTGATACTCCCTCCGTCACGCTAAAGTTGGCAACATTCGTTTCGGCACGGAGATTAAGAAATTGAGTGTTATATGTTTTAATAAAGTGTGGCTTACAATTGTTGACCAAATTAGTGAGTAATTGTTGACTTAATTAAAGTAATTTTGACATTTTTAGAAAGTTGCCTACAATTATTGACCAAATTAGTGAGTAATTGTTGACTTAATTAAAGTAAACTTTTGCCATTTTTAGAAAGTGGCCAACTTTAGTGGGACACCCAAAATAGAAATGTTGCCAACTTTAATGGGACGGAGGGAGTACATAATTAATCTCTACAAAGATTCCTCACTTTAGTGTATACTGTATGGTCAGTAAATGAGTGTTTCAATCGTATACCGATCGTAATTTCAATTTAACTTTATTACATTAAGAAAAAATATAGAGAAATAAATTTAATAATATTAAAAAAGTAAATGAGTGTATGGAATTATGTAGTGATCCAACTTCTTTAGGTAATGTAAGTCGCTACTTTCTTTTAAAGTAAAAGAGGTTCTGGTCAAAAAATTTCACGAATTTCGGGAAAAATACATTAATTTATATTTTTGTTACAATTTTCACCTAAGTCTGACTTTCGCCTAAATTAGAGCTTAGTTGGCAATATGAAGTTCACCTGATATTGGTCTAACTTCTGATGTGATGAGGAGTATTTAGAAGCTCAAATGTCTAAAAAAATAAAAATTAAGCTTTAATTTTGCCGAAAGTGAAACTCAGTTGAAAATTGCAATAAAAATATAAATTTATGTATTTTTTTGGTTTAATAGAAAGTTCAAGTGAAAATTACAACTTTTTCAAAGTTCGTATATTTTTTTGCCATAACCCCAAAACTACATTTTTATAAAATTAAAACAAAGCAATTAAAATAATTACACATGCACTAGATTTGAAAGCATGTAAGAAATGGTTTAGTATGTTTATTATTTTAGTTAAAAGCATAACATTATAATCTAACAAAAATATACTACTCCCTCCGTCCGCCAAGATTATGTAAAAATTACTATATTTGGCGTCCGTCAAGATTATGTCACTTTCCTTTTATGGCAATGGTCTCACCATCCTCTTTAATATTTTATCTTTACTAACACTCTTTATTTACAAAAACCCACTCAAAATTCAATCTCAACCACACATTTCATAAAGTGGTGGGACCCTTTCTCCACTACATCAAAATCATCACCAATTTTATTAAATCCCGTGCCCAAGCAATTTTACATAATTTTGGCGGACGGAGGGAGTAATTTTTTATTCTGTTGTAGCCCAAATAAGTTGAGCCCAATCATTATAATTGAAGCCCAAAATTCTGAGCCTACGAGAGAACTCGCCCTAATAGAAAAAGTCGCCTTAATCCAAAATCGAAACTCCATTCGTTGCAATTTCATCCCTTTTTTCAGATTCAATCACAACTCCTAACCAAAAGAGAGAAAAAAAGATTCAAACTCACCGATTAAGGATGATGAACAGAAGAGCTGCTGTTTCTGCAATAAATCTGATTCATGGAAGGGGATTTCTCAATGGATGGTCGCATAAATCGGGTATTCTCTCTCCTCCATTCTCTCTCTTCTCTTCCAAGGCTTTTCAACCTAAGCAGCCCAGAATCGATTTCAGTTGTGTTAAAGAATTAAAGGATGCTATTGAATTGTTTCAAAAAATGAAGAGTATGCGGCGGGAGCCTTCTATTCGAATGTACAACAATCTTTTGAGTGTTACTGTAAAGATTGAGCAGTATTCTTTTGCCCTTTATATGTTTGATGAAATTCTTAGGATGGGTGTTCCTGTTGATGTTTATACGATGACTATTGCTGTCAACTGTTGTTGTCTCTTGAAAGATATAAAATCTGGCTTTGCTATAATGGGTATATTTTTCAAGAGAGGCTACGAACCAAATGTCGCGACATTCACCACTTTGATTAAAGGGCTGTTTTTAGATCATAAGGTGGTCGAGGCTGGAAAATTGTTCAATAAGATTTTGTGTTTCGGAATATGTGAGCCTAATGATGTGATGATTCTGGCGATGGTAGATGGGCTTTGTAAATCAGGAAATGTCCTTCCAGCGAGAGATTTAGTACGTAGATTAGAAAGAAGTAGGCTGAGACCTGATGTTAAGACTTATAGTGCATTACTCGACGGGCTACGCAAATCTGGAATGGTGGATGATGCTTTTAAGCTCCTATCCACGATGACCGAAAAGGGTATTTCACCCGATGTTGTCACATATAACTCGATGATTCAGGGGTTGTGCGACCTAGGGAGATTGGAGGATGTTAAGGTTCTGATGGATGATATGTCCAATTCTAATATTTCTATCGATGTCGTAACTTTTAGTATATTGATTGATGCATACTGCAAGGAGAGAAGGATGAAAGAGGCTGAGGATTTGTTGGATATTATGAAGCAACGTAATGTATGCCCTAATGTTGTCACTTATAATACGCTAATGGAGGGGTATTGTTTGAGAGGGGAAATCGATAAAGCACGACAAGTACTTCATTCCATGGTTGACAAGGGACTTAAGCCTAATATTGTTAGCTACAGTTGCTTATTAAATGGATACTGCAAAAAGGAAAGAGTAGACGAAGCTTGGCTTCTTTTTCTTGAAGTTCCTTTGAAAGGTATGGAGCATAATACATGTACTTATAATACCATGATTCATGGATTGTTTAGTAAGCGTAGATTTTCTGAGGGTTGGAAGCTTTTCAAGGATATGGGAGCTCGACGAGTAAGTCCTGACATGTATACTTATAGTACATTGTTGGATGGGTTGTGCAGGAATGGGGACACTGATGAAGCTCTTTCTTTTCTGCATTTGATTGAAGGGAAAGGAGTTAATCCTGATAGAGTCACGTATGGGGCTGTCATTAATGGGTTATGCAAAAATGGAAAACATGATGTTGCGAGAGATCTTCTCAACCGACTTCCTTCTAGAGGTGTGCAACCTAATGCTCGAATATACAATATGATCATCGGTGCACTTTGTCAAGAAGGTTCTACGGAGGAGGCAAAATGTTTGCTTACTGAGATGCAGAATCGTGGTTGTGCACCCGACGAATTGACATACAACATCATGACGCGAAGTTTCCTAAAGAAGAAAGAGCTTAGCAAGGCAATACAATACTTGGAGGAAATGCGCGAAAAGGGAATATCAGCAGATGTTTCTACTCTTTCCATGGTAGTTGATCAAATGCAAACCGAAGATGATTTTCTTCTCAAATTGATGAAGGATGTTTGGCCAAAGGATATTGTATCATAGTCCACTCAGGCTTTGAGGCTGATTTCGTGTACTGCTAAAATCTAAACTAAAGCTCAGCGATTTTTTATAACATCCGACGACGCAGCCTGCTGTTCAGTCCCAGTGATGCTATGAATTGGTCGAATTTGATGAAATAGGGTTGTATTTTTACTCTGCCAATTTGCTTTATATATATATATATATATATATATATATATATATATATATATATATATATATATATAGGGTGTGATTCTAGAGAGAACTATATTAATTGTGAGAACGGGAGAACCATCAAATCTAATGCATCAACTGTAAAAATTAATGCATTCGCTGTTAAAATTAATGCACTAAAAAAATTAAAAAAAAATGCTCCCTTCAGGATTCGAACCCAGGATCTGCATTCATCCAACAAGATGATGCATCCACCGTAGATCTTGATGATCGAATGGCTGAAAATGGTTCTCCGGTCTTCTTTTATTTATGGTTCTTTCTTGAACCTCTCCCTATATATATATATATATATATATATATATATACATATATATATATATATATAGTAGATTTTAAAATAGCCACTTTTATATAGTAAAAATAATTTTTACCTACTAATATAAAAACTTAAAAAAATACCCACATTTACCATTTTACCCTTATATATAAATTTTTTATAAATACCCACTGTTCACTGGTTGTGAATTCAACTCGAATTCAAGCATTGGTTGTGAATAACAAGTGTTGGTTGTGAATTCGCGAATTCACAACCCATACTATTTCAAGTTGTGAATTCACAACCGATAAAACTTGAATTCACAATCAACATTTTTTCAAGTTGTGAATTCACAATCAATAAAACTTGAATTCACAATCAACATTATTTCAATTGTGAATTCACAACCAACGCCTATAATTCAGTTGTGAATTCATAAACTTGGTTGTGAATTCAAGAACATTTATACAAAATTGCGCGATTTTCATTAATTTCTTCGTTACTTATATTTTTTTCCGATTAAATTCAAATTGAATTCAACTTTTTCTCAAATTTCTCTTCTAAATAGCATACTTTCTTAAAGTAATTGAATAAGAACAATCCTCAAAATCTAGAATCTCTAAATCATTCTCAATCCCCAAAATCTAGCCGAAGCGAGGCGGCGATGCAGATCCGAGGCGGCGCGGCGCTGAGGCGGCGGCGTGGTGAAGGACGGGGCGGCGCGGCCAAGGCCAGGCTCCGCTGGACGCCATCGGAAGCAGAATCGAGAGAGATTGAGAGAGAGAAAGAGAGAGAGGGGCAAAAACAAAGAAAATACAAAAACAAAATTCAGAAAATGTTGATAGTGAAGTTAAAGAGCCACACGATATTCTGTAAATCGGGTTTGAGACATCTTGGCGGCGATGGGGCTGTAAACGCTCTCCAGCTCTCATCTTGTTTTTGAAATCACCAACTTCTGCAAGTTTGTTTGCCTCCAACAATTCAATAGCAGACTCTAAAGCTTCCTCAATCTTCTTCTTGTCGCCTGCTTTGATCTTATCACATTTGATAGTGTTCCTCATGTCGTAGCTAGGCCAACTTCTCCAAAGCATTCTTGGCCTGCAGAGAGAGAGAGAAAAAAAATGAGAGAATGAGAAGAGGCTAGGGTTTGCCCATTTATATAGAAGGGTAATTTAGTCATTTAATACAAAAAGTGGGTATTTTTTTATGTTTTTATTTGAGTGGGTAAAATTTATTTTTACTATATAAAAGTGGGTACTCTTATATATTAACACACATATATATATATATATGGGTAAATATCATGAAAACTCCTGAAGTATATCCACTTTATCAAAAATACCCTGAAACTTTAAAAATGTTCTCTAAACCCTCAAACTATCAGGTTTTTATCATATATATCCCGCATCTATTTTTCGGTCACTAAAAACGTGATGTGGCTCGCCAGATGCTACAATGTAATTTATATTATATTTTTTAAAAATGCAATGGCAAAAACGACGTCGTTTCGTACCATATCATTTAAAAAAAACCACTTTGAAATTTAAAATTCACTCCTATCGTGTTTGAAATTCACGCTAATTACCTAGAATTAGGGATAAACACGATAGAATATGGTACGAAACGAATTCATTTTTTTCATGTCATTTAAAAAAATAGAATATAAATTACATTGTGGCATCCGGCGAGCCACATCATCTTTAAGGTAACCGAAAAATAGATGCGGGATATATTTGATAAAAATATGATAGTTTGAGGGTTTAGAGAACATTTCGAAAGTTTCAGGTATTTTTGATAAATTGAGTATAATTTAGGGGTTTTCATGATATTTACCCTATATATATATATTCTTATTGCTTTTGTAATTCCTCATTCTTTTTGCATGATTTGGATTTGGATTTGGATTTGGATAGGAGTATTAGATATAATTGGGATTGGAAAGAAAATCGAAAGCTCCACGTTTGAATTGAGACCTACTTAACGCGTTGTTGTATTTAAAAAGGATTAATTACAATTTGAAGGAATAATTTGATAGTAAGAGTTTTTGTTGACAAGGAAAATGTGATCAAGTTTCCTCGCAAAAATTGGTAAACGTCGACAGAGACGTGTGGGAAAATTAGAAAAAGTCAACCGGTGTAAGTCTATTGAGTTATTATATAGTATATGTATATCCAACTAAAAATTTAGAGATCATTTTCATATTTTCTAATTAATTGACTAGTGAATGTCACACGCACAGTTGGAAAATTCCATCCATTTTTTTTACAATGAAAAGAAGCTCAATTAAATAAGATGTTTTTCCTCTAATCATGTGGTTGGGATTTGAGTCACTATATGAGGAGATAGGAAATCGTTATTGAATATTTGTTTAAAAAAGAAAGGAAAAGAATTCCATTAACTTTTTTTTTTTTTTTTTTTTAAATTATGAAAAGAGTCCATCCATTGATACTGCTGTTTTCGAGCTCCTAGCAATATACACAGTGGCGGAGCCGGAGGAGCCCCCAATTTTTTTTTTTTTTAATTTTAATATATACTCCCTCCGTCCATGAAAGAACTTCCTAGGAGAGAGTGGCACGGGTTTTAAGAAAAAATATTGTTGAGTGTATTGAGAGTGGATAAAAGGTAGTTGAGTGTATTGAGAGTGGTGAAAATGTGTTCTAATTAATATTGGGAGTTGTGAAAAGTAAAAAGTAAGAGGATTATAAGTGGTGGGGTATAGTCCAAAAATAGGTAGGAAGTTCTTTTGTGGACGTCCCAAAAAGTAAAGATATGAAGTTCTTTCGTGGACGGAGGGAGTATATATTATTAGTTTGAGATTTGTATTGTTAGGTAAAATGTAATTTGTGAATGTAATTGTTAATTCATGCTCAATTTGTGAGGTACAATTTTGTGTCGGTTTTGATGTAGTTAATTTTGAAAAAATATAGTTTGTGAATGGATTAATGTCAATTTTTATAATTGTTATTAATAAAAATTAGTTTACTTTTATAGCTAGGAAATGAAACGGTATTCCCCCCCCCCCAAAAAAAAACTGTAGAGATGGACTGTACGGAATGCATTAAGTAAAAAAAACGTAGAGATGGACCATACTTTTATAGGAAATACCGAAATAGAACGAAAAAATATTGTTTATTATTATTATTATTATTATTATTATTATTATTATTATTATTATTATTATTATTATTATTATTATTATTATTATTATTATTATTATTATTATTATAAGTAAGAAAAAAAAGGTGAATTGTACGGAATACCTACAAAAATTTGGTTCGGGGGCCCAATGAAAATTCCTGGTTCCGCCATTGAATATACACAAGATCGAGTGATGATTTTTCAGAACAATATCGCCTCTTTATGGAGTTTCCATATATAAAATATTGCAAAGTCAACGAGACCAATTTGGCCGAAAATCTTGACTCGTATAAATCTAGCAATATAAATAGGGATGAGATTCAGTGTCCCACAATTTTATGTGTGTCACTGTGTCCCATGCTTACATCGATTATTTTAAAAATATTTTTCTAAAAATAAAATTTATTATAATACTATAAATTATATTTAATTTTTATTTCAAAAAAATAATTTTTTTAAAAAGTATATGCCATAACTTTGAATTTATCAACCTATTATTAGCTAATAAAAGTGAAATTAAATGATAAAAAATAATTATATACCCTAAATTGATGGAATTAACCCTAGTTAATAATCACAAAATTAAATTAAAGCATACAAAGTTGAAATTGGAATATATATATATATATATATATATATACATATATATATAAAAGAAAATAAATAAATTGAAAGTGGGACATAAAGTGTGATACACTGAATTTCATTCCATAGTGATACTCTATAAAAAATCAGATAGGATCCTCTGTCCCACAATTTAGTGTGTACCACCATGTACCACTCACTGCAAAAAATCAGGTGATTACCGACGGCAGAATGCCGCCGGTAATAAAAGACGGCCGCCGGTAAATTGTGCTACCGACGGCGGTGCCGTCGGCAACTTGCCGCCGCTAATCGACTCGTCGATAACGACATTACCGACAGCGACCGGCGGCAATTAACGGCGGCACAGCCGCCGCAATTTCCGCCATTAAACGGCGGAGCAATGCCGGAGAATTAGCGGCGGCGGTTGCCGCCGCTAATTAGCGGCAGCATTAATGCCGTCGGTGATTTCCACCCGCAACCGGTGGAGATCTCCGGAGTTGGCCGACTATTAGCGACGGCGTTTGCCGCCGCTAATTAGCGGCGGCATTAATGCCGTCGGTAATAGTCCACTGCCGTCCGGTGGCGCATCGCCGGAGGTGGCCGACCTATTAGCGAGGGCAAAATGCCGTGGCTAGGTATTGCATACTTTTGACGAACTTCTCAGTCGGTCACCCGACTTCCCAGTGGGTCACCCATCTTGCTTGTGCTCTATGTCAAGCACGCTTAACTTTGAAATTCTTTTCGAGTGGTCACCAGTACAGAACACTCGTATTATTGATATATCTACACCTATTAATTCATTTAAATGCTATATACTCACTTTTAATTTCTTATAGTAATTTTTAATTATTTTTTTTAATTTTAATTTATTATGATTTAATATAATAAAAAGATAATTCACAAGGGTTCATTCATCCAATTAGGGTTTAAAATTATTTCTTTATATTTATTTGAATTAATAATTGATTATTTGGATTAATTAATTCAAAGTTAGGGTATATAATTTTTTTAAATTCTAATTTTTAATGATAAATATTAATTAGAGTTCATAATATAATAATATTTTTTATTTTTATAACAAACAATTATAAAATAGATAATATTAAGAGTGGCACACGGTGGTACACACTAAATTGTGGGACAGAGGATCCCATCTATATAAAAATGAACTCTATATAGTACGTAAAATGATTTTAAAGCCCATGTATTTGTTTCAGCCAAATTTATGGGTTAATTTGTTAAATAGATTTTGGAACATTGTATGTTCTCCGCATATTCTTTAAATTATCACTTGAAAAAGATAGCAAGAAGAAGAGAAAAAGTTCAATGAATATGTACATGTGTGAAGAAAGAGACTATTATATTGAGGTTATAAAGAAGTAGGAGTACATCATATACTTTCTTTATTGAAATTAACTTCAAATATGTACTTTCTCCGTCCCACTTATCTTGATACATTTACTTTGGGCACATAAATTAAGAATAAGGTGTTAAGAGTGTAAAGTGAGTAGAGACCACTTATTTAATATGTGTAGCGAAGATAGGGACTATATACTATTTTTGAAAGTGTCATTACAAATGAGATAAACTGGAAAGGAAAATGTGCCAAGATAAGCGAGATGAATGGTGTATTAAAATTACTTTAGTATCATTTTTTTTTCTCATTTTGCTATCTTGCTTATTTTCCGATCAAACTTAGTGTTGAAGTGATCGTCTGAATTTGAACACGTACTTCAGATGATTAGCACTAAGTTGGCCGAAAAAAAGAAGATCAAATAGCAAAATGATCAGAAATAGTTTTAGTACAAATTTTGAAGTTGGTGAGAAAAAAATGAGATTTTTTAAAAGTGTAGTAACTTATAAGTAATTAACCCAAAAGTAAAACATATATACTCCATGACATGTACAAAGAAATTGTGCTAAATCGATCAAATATTAAAATCTGTATAATAAAAGCAACGATTAATGGAGTCTTATAGGCTTCTTCGAAACCTCCAAACCAGAGGCATCCACCACCAAATCAGCCGCAACCACCACCGTCTTTGGCTTTGTATAATAGCAATTGCCTTCATCGCACCGCCGCAGCTTATACTTGGTCGCCAGCTCCACCGCCAGAGCCACCGCCGACCCGCCGGAGATCTTCTCGAAGGCATCCTCCCACGGCAGGCCGCGAGCCTCCACCACCGCTCTGCGGCGGGCGGTCTTCTTCTTGCCCTGCGAGAATCCGGCGACGACGTAGCTGCCGACGGCGCCGAAGCTTCTGTTGGAGCCATAGTAGAGTGTGATGTTTACATCTTCGTAGCGGAGGGGGACGTGGGCCACCACTCTCTTGAATTTGAGGTCGATGAATATGGAAGTGTTGAGGTTTGTAGCATTATTGTGTGTGTTGGAATTATTGAGGGATGGAATGTATATTTCTTGAATGTAGAATCTTGGCTTCACTCCCACGTAACTTAGGGTTATTAGTATCACAAATGGAGAGGTGAAGAGCACAACAAAAAATAGGCAACATAGGCATATAGTTTTGGAGCCCATGGAGAGAGAGAGAGAGAGAGGATTATTGAGATACAATATGAGATTAAATGAATTGAAGTATTTGAAATCTAGCTAATTATAATGGAGAGAGAGAGAGAGAGGATTAATGAGATACAATATGAGATGAAATGAATTGAAGTATTTGAAATCTAGCTAATTATAATGGTGTTGGTGTAATTTTTTATTGAAGGTGTTGTTGTGATTAAAAGGAATTTAAATTGCAAATTGGAATATATATTAGTCAAAAGGGGTAACGTGAGAAGACTTGAGATGGAATTGATACCTAGTTTCCACGAAAAGTATGTGAAATTAAATAGGTCAACGGCGTGTTTTGGTATTTTCTATCGATCTACTCGTGTTTTAAGGAATTTCGTCTAATATATACTACTCCCCTAGCTCGATAAGAAATTATACAATATTTTTCATTTTCGTCCGTCACACAAAAAATTACGTACATTCTCTGTTCCACTAATTTAATTCTCTTTCACTTTTCACACATATAAGAAAATGCATTTATTCTTTTTTTTTTTTAAATACTAATTTATATGTTTTTATTTTTTATACCCTTATTTATTATTTTCACACATCATTTTCACATTTAAGTGAAACATTGAATAAGGTTAGTTTAATCAAATAATATTCTTATATACTAATATTAATTGAAAAAATGGACTATCTTTTTGGGACATCTCAAAATGAAATAATGGACTAATTTCATGGTACGGAGGGAGTATCACTTTCATTTTGGGACATTGTCTCACTTTATCATTTAATCACAACTACTCATTTCTATATAGCCCAACAATCGATTCAACTACAACCACTCCTTTTCCCAAATTGTACTCTCTTGTGGGACGGAAGGAAGTATTCTAGTAAGTCAGACACATACCTACTGAATTTTCAAACACATATATATCAATGTAAGAAAATATTTTATACTCTATCTCTCCGTTTCAATGAAAGCGGTGCGTATTCCCATTTGAGCCGTCCCAACGAAAGTCGTGTATTTTCTTTTTTGGTAATAATTTTACACTACAAATAATGTGGCCCCACACACCTTTACACACTTTTACACTACAATCTTATTCTCCTTAAATCTCGTGCCGAAAAGAAGCGCACGCTTTCGTTGGGACGGAAGGAGTACAATATTACCATTTAGTGCATGCGTGATACACTGATATGTACTACATTATTTATATAATAGTGATTTATTATTATTTTCATTTATCTAATTAAGTCTACTACAAAAGTTTACATACATAACAGTGCATAGATAACGGGTTTTTTCAAAAATCGTTATGTATGAGCACACTTTTAAGAATAAATAACGGTTTTACAAAAATCCGTTATCTATGTAGTGTTGTCTATATGCATAGATAACGGTTTCAATTAATTCGTTATGTTTTTGTGTTATCTATTAGTTACATACATAACGGTATTACAAACCGTTAAGCCGACCGTTATCTATGTGCGTATTTTTGAACTCTTACATAACGATTATTGAAACCGTTAAGAAAAAGCGTTATGTATGCGATTATTTCATTTAATTTTTTATTTTCATAATTAATTTATTAATTAAATAATTTAAAAATATTGTATAATTGTATCTTTCAAACACGGTTCTCCTCCCCAAATCTCTCTCTCTCTTCGCGATCTCTCCCTCTTTGAGAGATAGTCGCCGCCGCTGCCGAGGTAAGTTCCGGCGAATGGTAGCTATTCGCGCTCTTCCAACGACATCGGTCGCTGCGACCTCGCCTCTCCATTTTCCTCTAACATATAGCTAGGGCAAAGGTCGAGCCCTAGTTCTTCTCTGTTTGGTACAACCCAGCCGTCACCATCTCAGGGAGACCGGCGAGCTGCGCGACCTAGAGCCCGCCCATCGTTGCTGGTGGTCCGAGGATCGCCGTCCTTTTTCTCTTTTTCTCTTAGTCTCGGTTTCCCTCTCTAATCCCTCACTGGAAGCGCGCAATTGAAGGGAAGAAGTCGAGCCCTAGCTTCGCTGTCTGAAATCGTTGGTCGCCGCCCTGGCGTGACGCCGCTGCATCTTCCTAGGTCGGAAATCGCAACACCGCTAAAGTCCTTCCTCTGCTCACGGATGGAGCCCTAGTTTCTCTCGATCGACGCCTTATACCGGGCTCCTTTCCTTCGTTCTGGGATTCCGGTCAAAAACAGAGCTCGCCCATTCGTGAATGGCTCCGGCGAGGTTGGCTGCTGCTGCCTGTGAAGTTGGCGAGGCCAACGCTATTTGGCACCGTCACCGTTAGGGCTGGGTCCAACAGTTGCGGAAGCCCCACCGTCTCTGTATCTCCCTCTCTCCATCGCTCTCTCTAACACCGGTATGCACAACCCTAATTTTCTTCCCCAATTTCAAATTCGTTCAAACTTCGGTGAAGAACTATTAATTATATTTCTTACTGTATCTGTTACAAATCTATACTACTTTGGGTGTATGAAGAAGCTAACTCTTGCTCACCATGCAGGTATGAATATATCGAGAATCACCTATTGGGTTCGCTTCAATATACAATTCACAGTATAGCTCCTTACCAGTCAAAAGACATTGAGAAAGCAGAGGAGCTAACTTTTGGAGGGAGCACTCTAGGAAATAGCAATAGTGAAAACTGCATCCAATCGTTCTTGCTACTCTTTGTAAGTCAAAATTATTCATTCTCAATGATAAGGTACTTTGTTGAACTGAATTTGAGATTGAGAGTGAAACTAGAGTGATGTAATGTTCAAGAGTATTTTCTGCTGCAGCTTTTTATCTACCACAACTAAGTTAATCTGAATTCTACATATACATACTACGATTAAGTATGTACTTCTTTGTTTTGGGCGACAGATTAATGATCATTTGCCTGCAGTTTATCTGTGCAAGTGAGTTCATTTGCTTAGGTGCTTGACACAACTGCGATGCTCAGTGTTGTTCCCCCAAGATACAAGTGGACTGGTGGAGAGATTGGTTTCTCCACAGCTATTGGCAAGCAAGATATATACAAGAGCCTTCCATTCTAAGTCTTGAATTTCTTTATTATCGTTTCAACCAAGTGAATTGGCTTGAGTATGTCTTTTTAATTAAGAATAATCTAATCACTCATCTTAACTACACATGTATTTACTGTAATTGGCTGGTGCGTCGTTTTACACCAAAAATATCTGGCAGTCAGCCGGTATGCCCACACTGTGCAGACAGCAGTAATCAAGATCGTCTCCCAAGGGACTGGCGAGAATTTCTTCAATTAAAGCCTGCAAAGTAACCACGGAATTTTGAGAAGAAAATATAGAAAATGCTAAACTTAAAATTAAATAAATAAAATTCAAATAACCAATTTTGATAATGACGAAAAGATGAATAAAAATTCCAACAATTAATAAAAGAATTCCAGCAATCAATTAAGTCCACCCTAGCTCAATTATTCCGATCATCGATGCAAAAATAACTTTAAATCATGCAAACAAACCAGTTATAACCACCGAAGACGCTTCTAACGTGATCTTATTTCTCCTTAATTATTCGGTAACCAGGAAGACGCTTCACTAATTACTACCCTAATCGACTGACAACCGTAAAAGACGCTCTATAGGTTTAATGAGCCGACAACATTAATATCTAGAGAAACCCGATTCAAAACCAATAAACTCTGACGCAGGATTATTGAATTAAGACTGCTTTTCCCTTGACCCTGATGTGTCAATTTACCACTAATCAAACCTAAACCACAATTACGGATGGCCGGTTCAATTGGCTATATAATTAATTCTAACCCAATAAATATTTGCAACTATCTAATGGATTAAAATAATTAATATCATTAAACATGGAGAATTGCAGATGCAAGCATAAAATAAAGTATAAGAACAATTAGATCTCACAGAATAATTTTGCTAGTGCTTCCCTAATCGTTGCCGGAATAAACGAATTTAGCTAGAAAACATAATTAAATAACACAAGAAATAAATAAATAAATTGCAAAGAATGATGAAAGAAACAAAAGAAACTTGAATTAAACTCCAAAATATGCGTCCACAGTGCTCCAAAGTTGCGGCTGCTATGTATGATTCTCTCAAAGTGTGCGCTGTATACTAATATATATACTAAGAGAATAATACTTAACATATTCTAATTAAAACAACTTAAAAGTGGCGCATGCCATGGGCCTTAATTAAATTAACAAAACTAATCTAACCTAATAAAACTAAAGTGGCGTGAAAGCCCACCAAAAAAACAAACTAATCTAATCTAATATACTAATAGTGAAAACTGGCGTATAAGCCAAGGAAACAAATCAAGTCAGCCCATTAAAATTAAAGACTCTTGTTAGGTCCGGGGGGTCTCGAATACGTGTATGGGGGGGGGGGGGGGGGAATACACCTATAGGCTATTTTTACAACAATCTACCGACCTCAATCAGAGGGATCTCAGTCAGAGATTAGAACGAAACTTTGCATGCAAACAAGACACCTGTTTTACCGAAATTAGTTTTGACCAACAGGGTTGACGACTGATACTGAAAGCTCTTCAGTAAAGAGTTATCAGTTAAGTTGCTGGAACTTAACTGATCCAAGTAAGGGCTTCAGTCGTGTTTGCAAAGATAGAGATGATATCACTCTTCCTTACTATCAGAGGATAGTTCAGTCAGATTGATATCATACGCAGCGGAAATTAAACTTAGTTTCGTAATAGGCTCGGTGGAGCAGATAGTTGGATTAAGGTTTCTCTTTGCTGTTAGTCAATGTTCAGTTTTATCAATTGAAATAGCACAAGTATGAATGTAAAACTGAAAGCTGTAAATAACACAAAGACTTTTACGTGGTTCGGAAAAACCCTTTCCTACATCCACGGCTGGTTGATCAGACCAACAATCCACTCCGCAAGTGCTTCACTGGTGCACTGCAAACCGTATCCGTGTGCTTGCCTGGTGCACACAACCGTAAACTGAAGATAACCCCTCTTCAGTACCTACACACCTCGCGTAGGATTTCCCTGCTAAGCACACCTCGTGCTCAGACTTTCCACTCAGAGTTCAGAGTACCTTCCTGAACTCCGAATCACTCAAACACTCTTATGGAGGAGAGGTTTAAACGAGTGCCAACTATACTTACAAAGAACAAGTTCTTTGAAGCAAGTTTGACCTTTGGCTTCTGGGTAAACAGATATATGCCTAGGGTCTAAGAGAATGTATGTAATCAGCAGTGACTGATTTTGGCTTTGGAATTCTCTTCTTCGATTCAAGCTTTGGGCGGTTAAGCTTTAGGCTGAGTAGCAATTTCGGCAGAGCTTCAGCTTATGTCGTTGAATTGGTAAAGATTGAAGTGATCCTCGAGCGCTATTTGTAGGAGAACTCTTGAATAGATCCGTTGGCGTAAATCATCCTCAAGATTTCTTCCGTTGGAGAGCAATTCGAATTTGGGCTGAGGCTTCAATCTTCGAGGTTCCTTGTCTGTGTGGAAACGGCTCTCTTTGATGGACAAGAGATGTGACATCTCTGAAAAGTAACCACCAGATAGGAATGACCTCTGCAGAGATAAGATATTCTGAGATCTCTGCATTTAATGCGGCTATACTTGAGCGTACGTGGCTTCCTCTGAACGTTGGAAGATCAGTCCTAGGAGGAATGTTCAACTGATACTTGACTTTAGTATCAGTCCTTTGCGCGCATTAAATAATCAGTCTTCAACTGATTCTTCAACTGATACTTCAGTTGGTAACTCCAGTCTTCAGTCTTCGTTCTTCAGTCTTCAGTCTTCGACACCGCAACTAGACTAGAAACGAACTCTAACACTTGAGTTCAAAAACGATTCTAGTCTATTACACATAAGTCCTATGAATTTTGGTATCATCAAAACAAGGGTTAGGATATTCCACAAGGTTCCTAACAATTTCCCCCTTTTTGATGATGCCAAAACCACACAGCAGTTCTAGACAACAAAAAGACTGAACTCACAGTACAAGTTCTAAACAAGGGGTGAAAACAATTCCCCCTTAACAATAGAACCTAAACAACTTGTATTTAGAGCAAGAACGAAAACAGTTCTAAAAACAGAACTAAAAAGAAGACAGAAAAACCATAATCAGAGCCTGGACAAAGAGTCATTGTCTTCAGGTTGAGCTCAAAAAGATTAAGGAAAGACTGATAAAACATCAGTCTAAATTACAACTTGAAAGCAGAAAAAGAACATTATAGAGGACAACCAACCGACTCAAGGTTCTTGATTGTAGAGTTTGAAGACTGCTTCCCATACCTTTCTGGCATTGTCGGAGTTTGGATGAAAGTTCCAAATCCTGCAAACGGTTCTAATTTCTTTCTTGATCTTTCCTCTGTCGACTCCATTTCTGAACCTTGGTGGAGTCACTACTTTCTTCTGAGGGTCAGGAATGCCTTGTCCATATTCCGTCTGAGCTTCCAGCATTCGACGAACAAGATCTGGTTCTTCCAATTGCATAAGGAAGTACTTCCAGGCTTCATTCCTGCGCTCTTTGTCACCTTGGATACTTGCAAACACCATCCATTTGGTGTAGCGTTCCTTGATTTGCTCCCACCAATCATTTAACTCTGACGGTATCCATTTATCTGGTCGCTCAAACTTTTCCAGATGAGATACAATCAATCCATTCTTGAGATAATGTTCAAGCTTTTGAACTTCCTTCAGAGTTGAAATGAATTCGATTGTTTTCTTCTTCTTTAGTTCTGATTCATTTGAGGAGCTTTCTCTGCTTCTCTTTCTGCTGGCTTCAACTGAGGCGAAAGTGGGGGCAACCCTTGCAGCGATTTCCTCGGCCCTATTTTCCACCCTGTTGAAAACAGAGGGGAGCATTTCCGCTTCTCTTTGCATACGTCTCAATATATCCTCTTCCCCCTTTTTGGCATCAGCCGGAGGAAGTCGGCTTTGTAGCTCTTGAAGATCATTGAGCATTTTCTGAACGAGAGCGGAGTCAGGAGATTCTTTGGTTTGTTGGAGTTGTCTTTCCACCTTTGCCAGTCGTTCCATGATAGGCTGTACTGTCGTTGCAATGAGTTCCTTGACCTCGGTTCTCGGCATGAACGTCTTTAGGAACTCAAGTTCCATTTCCTGGAGCTTTGTAGTTAGACCAACGTATTGTGTCTTCCTTTCAATCTCTGATTCGAGAAAGAGGGTGTGCAGTTCCGTGTGATCCTTCCGAATTTTGGGGATACCAGTCTTTGGATCAAGCATTTCAATCTTATAATCGATCAGAGCAATTTTCTGTGCTTTTATCCGCTGTTTGAGCTTATCAATCAAGCCGGCATGATAGACCATGTCTGCTGTTACCTGTTGCTCGACTTCTTTGAGCTTCTTCACGAACTTTTTACCATAGATTTGCTGTAGTTCAAGCTCGTGTTTGAGTGAGTCGATTTCAAACCGTTGATCAGCAAGCTGGTTCAGCAGAACATCCATTGGTCTTTCTTCATTTTCAGAGATTCGTAGTAGATGTCTGCGCGGCCGATTATGTTTCCAGACGGTGAGGCGCTCATCAGTTTCAGCATCCGAATCAAATAGAACAAGTCCTTCTGCGCGAGGAAGCTCGACGTGTTCTATTGGAACATCTGATTCGTCAGGATAATTCTACTCTTGCTGACGCTCTTCATTAGTTTTGGATGTGGAAGCCTCGGCTTGACTGGTTGAGGCAGGGCGATCTGTGTTTTCTTCAACAGATTGCTGAATTTCTTGCTCCTGACTGATGTTCTGGCCTTCATGTGGAATAGACTCATCAGTGTTCAAGAGTGTTGATGAAGTCGGAGGAGACTCGAGGATGTCGTCAACTCGTTCTTCAGAATTTGGACGATCAGCATTGTCTGCTGATCTTTCTTCTTCTACTGAAGGAGGAGCATCAACTGCAGTGATGCTAGCCTGGTCTGCATCAGCAGGAAATGTTGGATGAGAAGATCTTAGCTTCGGTTGACTGATTGAGTCAGTCATTGGTTGATCATCGGTGGCAGGGTCAGCAGCAGCTTTCGCCGGTTTTGGAGTGTCATCAACTGGAGAGCTGTGAGCCGCAGTAACTTCCTCTATGATGAGAGGCTCATCCAACACCTTTGATGTCCCGACATCGCCGTTTAGTGACAGGAGGCGTCTGTATTGTTTGGAGGAGTTCAAGTAATTCATGACAAAACTGTCAAAGTCATGAATTACGTCCCAAACATGTTCAATTTGAAAGAGGCTGATCAGGGAAGCCTCTTCCATCTCAAACGAGTCTTCAGCTTCGGGGCTGTGAAGACTTTTAATTCTTGGACATGGCGCTGTCTTCAGAAGAGTATACGTGAGAAGTCTATGAAGGTCCAGGTAGACTTCTAAAGACGTATCAACATCACCAATTATGCGTCGGAGGCGATTGGTGGCAGTTTGTTGAGCTTCAGACTGAAGTTCAACAGCTTCTTGAGTACCTTTGAAGATAAAGGTGGAGGCTGGCTCTGGTACAGTTTCCACAACTGCTTTGCCTTTGGATCTAGGAGAGAGTTTCCAAGGCATCTCAGTTGGTATTGATGGTTTCTTGGGGAGGATGGTACGAACACGTCGTGGCACATTTGTGCGAGGATTTGAAGGAGGTGAATCAGGGGCTTCAGAATCAGATGAAGGAGGAGAAGAGATGTCAATCACCTTTGCCTTCGATGAAGGTTTGGGATCTCTTATGGCCAGTTTAAAGAGACGAAGACTGTCTGTGAATTCGATCATCTTGGGCCATTGCACATATTTGTGCTTCTTTGTCCCCTCGATGATGATCTGGGATACCCTGTTCCCTTGTCGGACCATCGTCGCCAGCCTTGTGTTGTGAGCATCATTATAAAGAAGCTTTAGGTAAGCTTCTTCCTAGTTGTAGCATTCTTTCTTCATAAGAGCAGCCATGACATTCTTCTGTTGTTGAGAAGCTTTGTCTGGAGTTCCTGTAGCACCTATCCAGCACTTCTGGATAATTTTGCCCAACATGGCAAACTCTGGATGAAGATGAGATAGAGTGACTTGACTCTTCGTTGATTCAGATTTATCCTTCAGTGCAGTCTTGAGAGTTTCATTTGCTTCATCATCAGTCAATGAGGAGAGTAGAAATCCGCTGTTTGGGAGATTGAACAATTCCCTGACAATTACGGAGACATTGAGAGTTTCCTTAATGCATTTTGCTCCGTCGATGATGCTGACCTTTGAGATTAGTTCTCCGGAGTTGTTGAATCTGAGATTTTCATAAAATTTTCTGACAGCATTGTCGAGTAAGTGCTTTGGTTCACTTGTGACAAACTTCTTCCATCCGTTCTGGTGAAGTATTTCTGAGACCTTTGAAAATTCCGGCTTCTTTTCAAAGGATTCCTCATGCACCGTCTGTTCATATCTGACTTCTTTCTCTATTGAAGCTCCCTTCTCATTGTCGGTCTTCTTCATGGTAGTTTTAGCCATCTAGAATAGAAAATCTGTGACGAGAATTCTGCAGAGAGTGATCTCACAGTAGAGTGCTGTGGATTTTGAATGTTAGAGAGAAAGTGCAAAAGAGATGGAGAATGTGAAATGATAGTAATGGAGAAAGTGTGATCGTGGGAGATGAACAGTTTCCTAGGGCAATCGAAGAGACGTGGGCGGTTTGAAATCAGCGCGCCAAATCAATTAATAAATTTTTGACGTCCGTAATAAATGCCCGTCAGATAAGTGCCTTGAAAAATGAGATATGAACTGATATAGAATATTTGTCATAATCTCTTGCCGTAAATAGGCGGCGTATAGTGCATGCAATGATTCGAAAAGATATGCAGATTTTGGAATTTGAAAGACTAAAGTAGAACGCAATTTCACCAGTTAAGCATAATCACACCTAGGCCCTATTTTCATTTAGTCCAAGTAAAATATAACAAGTTCCCAATCAATCAGTAAGGACATCAGTCAAAAAAAAAAAAAAAACTTAAACAGTGTTCCCCCTAAATTAGATAACCCATAAACATCAAGAGTAAATAGGCAAAAGGAACAAAAACTGTCAGCTTCCCTTTTCCTTTCCTGGCCTCTTCTCGTTTGTCCTTGTCATCAGACTCAGGGACCTCGCTGAATTTATTCAGGATTTCCAGTTGCTGTTGAAGGTGAATGACTGTTGATTCAAGAATTGCAATCTTGACTCTCAGCTCATATGAAACTTCTTCTTGAATGAGCATCATTTCTTCCAGCATCTAAACTCTTTCATCAGTGGTAGTTTCAGTAGGTTCTTGCTCTTCAGCTGGCGTTCCTTCTTCTGTTGCTTTGGCTGGATCCGTCTGATGAGGTGGAGTTTCATGGTGGACTTCCATGTCCTCAGTATTATCTTCTTTGAGAAGACCTCTGGAAGTGAGGTACAGTCTGAAGTTGGGTGCCCAGTCGTGGATGCCATCCCAAACATTTGTGACTCTGAACTTCTCAAAGATGTTATTCTCCAAGGCTTCCATCTCTCTTTCAGTGAGAACTTCATCAATCTCCTTGTATTGGGATTTGGGTAAGGTTTTGACGAAGATAAAGAGAAAATAGCTGACAAGAGCTTGGAACTCTTCAGGATTCAGGGAGGCTAAGACTGTGGGAAAAAGGGTTGTGACACAGTGTTCGGACAGTTGTGTCACGAAGTTTTTGAGAAGGGCAGTTTGATTGACAAAGGTTGAGGATGAGGATGCAGCATTGATGTTAGTAACTTCGTCAAACTTTGCCTTCTTGTTGAACCCTTCAAGACAGTAATGGAAGAAACCTCTGAGAGGAAGTTCTTCAGATTCCGTTTCTCTGTCATAGGTTGCTTGTGTCTCCTCTGTCGGTTGTTTTTCTTCATCTGTTGGAGGGACAGACGAAGCCTGTTGTTGAGGAGTTTCCGTCCTTGGCATTGGAACTTCTTCAGAAGATTTTGGAGCATCTTCTTCAAGTTCCTCATTGTGAGATTTCTGAGGGATGTCCAGCGAGATCTTGACTGGAGACGATACGCTTTCGAACTTTCTTTTGGTTGAGCCTCGAGTCTTGTATCGTGGCTCGGAAGTGAGGAGAGGAATTTCAGTCGAGATACTGATATTCCCTCTGAGTGTACTTTTCTGTTTTTCAAACAGATGGATGGTGGAAGACACTTGAGTAGTGTTCTTCCAGAAGCAAGGTGTCTCCTTAGCACTATGAAGAATGAGTGCTGAGACTCTTGTTCCTTGACGCATATGTTTTGTGGAGTGGGATTCCTTCTTCTCTTCAGCGAGAATCTGAATGTAGGCCTTCTCCCAGTTGAATGGGCCTTTCTGCATCAGGGCGATCAACACAAGTTTGTGTGGTCTTGAGAGATGACCAGGGGATCCAAGAGTGCCAAACCAGCATTTTTTGATCATCTTGGCAATGGGACTGAGATGAAGATGAATTCTTGAAATGCTCAGAACATTGGTGATGACTCAATCGGTAGGTGCATTGCTTGTCAGTGCTTCTCTCATGTGCTCTGTGGCTTCTTCGTCAGTGAAGAATGGAGCTGGTCCATCAGTTGGAAGACTGAACATATCTCTCACAGCTTTAGATATGTTGATGGACATCTTGGTTGATTCTGAAAAATCTTCATTTGTGAAAACAGATATCTCTGTTTCGAGTTCACCAGTCGATTCATCTGTTTTGATGTTGTCGTAGAATTCTCGGATGATCGATTCGTCGAGAAAAACCTTGGTGAGCATTGGATGAATTTCATCCATCCATGTCGTTCTAAGATCTCATCGATCTTGTTGAAATCAGCAAACTGTTGGAGTGACTCCAGTGTTGCAACAGATTCGTAACACACAATTTGTTGTGATGCTGATTTTCCCATTTGGATTTTGAAATATTTTTTGCAAAAGTCTGAAGATTGATTCTCACAGAGATAGAGCTGTAGATTCTTACTGTTAGTCTTGCAGAAAAAGGCTCACTCAAGAAATTTTGCACACTAAGATTTCTCTGAGATTGAGTAAATCTTTAGTCGAAGATGAAACGTCTTTGAATATAGTTTGAGAGGTCGTGCAAAAGGCGGTTTCAATAAACGTTTGAAATCCGTGCAAATGGAGTCGTGCCACGTGGATCACTCCGTTTGTTAGTAAAAAAGGCGGGTTCGTGTGATCGTGTGACAACCGGTTTAAAAAAATGTGCACGTGTCTAAAATCATAAAATAAAGAGTGTAAGAATATTAGACACGTCAGACAAGCATAATACAGCCGAAAAAAAATATTAAAGAAAAACAGTCATAGATACAAGTGATATTGTTGAGAGAAACTTACACATTGATTATTACTAGTTTCATCATTGTTTGAAGTGTAAGTTCCCCCTGAGTTTTATGACTGATTCTCCTTTGATTTCAAGTTCATTGGCTGTTGCTGCACACTCCTTTCACGTTCCACCTTTCTTCTGTGCTTGTAGTGATTCCTCATGAATCACTCTTTCAAAAACTTCTGACGTCAATTTGAATTCTGTCTCTGTTTCCTTGAGACGTTGAAGAAGTTCTTGTTTCTGAGACTGAAGAAGTTTCAGTCTGTTGATCAGTCTGCGCTCCTGTACATCTCTTTTGTCTGCTTTGTCTTCATCTGAAATGAAGTGGCGCATGACGATCCTTCGAGCATCTTGCACACGATCAGTCTCTTTGATGATCTGTTTGCGCTCCCTAAGGAGATCTTCAAATCTCGATCTTAGGTGTTGATACTCTAGTCGCGTTTGATCATATCTGCTTGATTCTTCTGATTGTGAGTGATTTGGACTCATGTTCTCTTCTGGAAAGATGAATCTTTCTTCTTCATCGGAGTCCACTGATCCCAACTCAAATCCGCTGATTCCTCGAAATATGTATGAACATAATCGCTGGAGGAATTTTTCTTGTTCCTGTACATGGTTAGAGAATGCAGGTAGAAGCACACAGGAAATAGGAAACGGACACCAACCATACAGACTCAAGAGTAATCTCGAGAATAGATTTTTGATCAAAAATAACAATTCCCCCACAAAGGATCTAGTTCAAATAGAACCTAGTCAGATGCAGATAGTTCTTGCGAACAACCTGCTCTGATACCAATTGTTAGGTCCGGGGGGGTCTCGAATAGGTGTATGGAGGGGGAATACACCTATAGGTTATTTTTACAACAATCTACCGACCTCAATCAGAGGGATCTCAGTCAGAGATTAGAACGAAACTTTACATGTAAACAAGACACCTGTTTTACCGAAATTAGTTTTGACCAACAGGGTTGACGACTGATACTGAAAGCTCTTCAGTAAAGAGTTATCAGCTAAGTTGCTGGAACTTAACTGATCCAAGTAAGGGCTTCAGTCGTGTTTGCAAAGATAGAGATGATATCACTCTTCCTTACTATCAGAGGATAGTTCAGTCAGATTGATATCATACGCAGCGGAAATTAAACTTAGTTTCGTAATAGCCTCGGTGGAGCAGATAGTTGGATTAAGGTTTCTCTTTGCTGTTAGTCAGTGTTCAGTTTTATCAATTGAAATAGCACAAGTATGAATATAAAACTGAAAGCTGTAAATAACACAAAGACTTTTACGTGGTTTGGAAAAACCCTTTCCTACATCCACGGCTGGTTGATCAGACCAACAATCCACTCCGCAAGTGCTTCACTGGTGCACTGCAAACCGTACCCGTGTGCTTGCCTGGTGCACACAACCGTAAACTGAAGATAACCCCTCTTCAGCACCCACACACCTCGCGTAGGATTTCCCTGCTAAGCACACCTCGTGCTCAGACTTTCCACTCAGAGTTCAGAGTCCCTTCCTGAACTCCGAATCACTCAACACTCTTATGGAGGAGAGGTTTTAAACGAGTGCCAACTATACTTACAAAGAACAGTTCTTTGAAGCAAGTTTGACCTTTGGCTTCTGGGTAAACAGATATATGCCTAGGGTCTAAGAGAATGTATGTAGATCAGCAGTGACTGATTTTGGCTTTGGAATTCTCTTCTTCGATTCAAGCTTTGGGGCGGTAAGCTTTAGGCTGAGTAGCAATTTCGGCAGAGCTTCAGCTTATGTCGTTGAATCGGTTGAAGATTGAAGTGATCCTCGAGCGCTATTTGTAGGAGAACTCTTGAATAGATCCGTTGGCGTAAATCGTCCTCAAGATTTCTTCCGTTGGAGAGCAATTCGAATTTGGGCTGAGGCTTCCAATCTTCGAGGTTCCTTGTCTGTGTGGGAAACGACTCTCATTTGATGGACAGGAGATGTGACATCTCTAAAAAGTAACCACCAGATAGGAATGACCTCTGCAGAGATAAGATATTCTGAGATCTCTGCATTTAATGCGGCTGTACTTGAGCTTACGTGGCTTCTCTGAACGTTGGAAGATCAGTCCTAGGAGGAATGTTCAACTGATACTTGACTTTAGTATCAGTCCTTTGCGCGCATTAAATAATCAGTCTTCAACTGATTCTTCAACTGATACTTCAGTTGGTAACTCCAGTCTTCAGTCTTCAGTCTTCGTTCTTCAGTCTTCAGTCTTCGACCACCGCAACTAGACTAGAAACGAACTCTAACGCTGAGTTCAAAAACGATTCTAGTCTATTACACATAAGTCCTATGAATTTGGTATCATCAAAACAAGGGTTAGGATATTCCACAAGGTTCCCAACAACTTCCCCCTTTTTGATGATGCCAAAACCACACAGCAGTTCTAGACAACAAACAGACTGAACTCACAGTACAAGTTCTAAACAAGGGGTGAAAATACAAATTAAAGATGATATTTAATACAAATTAAACACAGAAAATATAGAAAAATCCCCCAAATAAATGCGTATAAATACGCCCAATCAAATCCCCCCACACTTAAACAAAGCTCGCCCTCGAGCACCAAAAAGATACAAAACGATAGGGAAGGAACAAAGCAAGACTCAAAACAGTTAAAAACAAAGCTTTTGGCAACAATATGATAGATAGTATTCAAAGTTCTTGATCAAGATACAACCATCCACAAACCACTAACCATGCTCTTGCTCAAAAAAATCATGCCATGTTCTTCATTCAAGTCAAAATTGTGCAAATTCAATCCTTGCCTCACCAAGTTCACTCAATTTCTCTCAAAAGACAAATATGGACAGAATAGATTCACACAATTCACAACTTTATACCTTCAAACACAGCTTGCCCTTATGTCACTATCTCCACCAAAATATGGAACCAATGAACAAACCAAAAGGTCTTGCAATTTGGTTGTAATGGGGCTAGGGTACGTACATGTTGGATAAAACAAGAAAAAAAGGATCAAAGAGGCTCAATATATAACTGAAAACATGCAAACACACCAGACTTTCCATCAATGAAACTCTAGAGTAGCTCCTCAAGACATCAATCCTCAAAAAGGTGTGCTCAATCTCCAGCATATAACATATAGGGCACAACATGAAAGATATTATACTCAACAAGCCCTTTATTTCCTTTGCACTTTTGCACTTTTTCTTTCTTTCTCCTTTTCTATTTTTTTTCTTTTTTTCTGTTTTTTTTTTTCAACAATATATTTCCCAAATAAAATCAATGAACCATCACTCAACACACTAAAATGATAGGAGTACTCATCTCTCATCTTGTCATAACCTAGTGCATTCACATGTTTTCAAGGGACAAAAGCAGGCTAAAATAGGCTAAGGCTCAATATATGTGAGTTTTAATCAAACAAAAAGGGAGCAATGAAGGCACAATCGGGCTCACTAAGGGAATAGTGAAGGTTTGGATAATATGTTCAGGCCAAACAATGGTTATTCCTAAATGCCTTAATCATTTTCATGCATTAAGTACTCAAACTCAGTCTTGACTATGGCAACAAGGCAAACCAGAAATTCAGCATAAGAGTTCGAATCAATCACTCATCAAAGAAACAATAAGAGCTATTCATGTGTGCTCATTAAGGCTCAATCCTCACAATTTAGTAGGGTTCAAGTAATTTTGATCAAATTTTTCACGTTTTTCTCATACAAGAATACCTACGAACATATGCATAATTCCATCACAAGAGCAACAGCCTATCATACCAAATCCAATATCATAATCTCAACTCTTCATATCATCCATCATAACATTGTCAAAGGACTCGAAACTGACTCAAAAACCAACAGAGCAACAAGGCAAAAACAAACAAAACAAAGAACAAAGACACCCCCCACACTTGGACAACACAATGTCCTCATTGTGTGAGAGTAGGACAGAACCAAAGAAAACACAAGCAGACAACTAAAAGAAAGAAGCTTCAAAAACGAAAAGCAAAAAGAAATAAACTTCCCTGAACTGGAATCATGTAGGTGGATGAGGGGGTTGAAGCTTCCGGCGATGAGGAATGGGCCACCGGTGATGAAGGAGATGTGGCAGAATTGTAGTTTTCGGTGGCTGGGCCGTGTAGAGCTCGCGCCGGAAAGGGTAGAGGCGCCGGCAAAGGACTCGTCCTTGGTGTACGTAGAGGAAGAAAGAGGTGGCGTGTTGAGCCTTTGTGCAATCGGCTGATTCTTCTTGGGGGCCATAGCGGTCGACTGACAGCGGAGAACCGGTGAGGAGGCGGCGGTTTTGGAGTGGAGGCGCAGCGGCGGTCACGGTGACAGCGGGAAAAGGAGCAGAGGTGGCGGAAGAGGGATGGATGGCAGCAGCGGGAATGGGAGCGCATCGGCTGTTATGGCGATGCGGCAGTGGCGGTTGGTGCAGAGGTGGGCGGACGACGGCGCTGCTGTGGCCGGAAGATGGGTGGTTGGCCGGCGGCGGGAATGGGGGCAGCGGCGAGAATTGGAGGGGGAAACGTGGGGAAAATTGGGGAGGAATTTTGATTGAAGTCAAAATAAACCTAATTCCAGAATTTTCAAAATAGTCCCTAATCTTTCAAAAATTGAAAAACAGCCCCCAATTCTTCAGATACTGCAAAAAGGTCCCCAAACCTGCGAAAAACAGCCCAAAACACCCAAATCAGCTTTTTTTTTTTTTACGAATTTGAATTTAACACGTTTTTTTTTATTATCTTTTTTTATAGAAAAAATGAAAAAAATAAAATAAAATAAAATAAAATAAAGGGCAAGAGAAATCGGGTTGCCTCTCGATGAGCGCCTTTATTTAACGTCCTTGGCTGGACAGAAAAGAAATTCAAAATCCTTAGACGATGGTTGGAGACGTCAGGCTGAGCGCATTGAACGACTCCATCTCGACTCCAGCATAGTATGGCTTGAGTAATTGTCCATTAACCTTAAAACACTTTCGTATTTCGAGGCTTCGGATTTCCACAGCTCCATGAGGACTCACACTAACAACTTCAAACGGGCCCAACCAACGAGATTTCAATTTTCCTGGCATAATCCTTAAGCGTGCGTTAAACAAGAGAACCTTCTGCCCAACTTCAAAGGATTTCCTTCGAATGTATTTGTCATGTAGAAATTTGGTTCGTTCCTTGTAACGACTTGCATGGTCATACGCCTCCAATCGAATCTCCTCTAATTCTTGCAGTTGAAATTTCCGCTCTTTGCCAACGACTTTCTCATCTAAATAGAATTCCTTCACGACCCAAAAAGCTTTATGCTCCATCTCAACAGGTAGATGACATTGCTTTCCAAAAATCAGCCGGTACAGAGACATACCAATCGGTGACTTGAATGCAGTGCGGTATGCCCATACCGCATCATCCAGTCTCAAACTCCAATCCTTTCGTCTCGGGTTGACTGTTTTCTCAAGGATGCTCTTGATTTCTCGGTTAGAAACTTCAGCCTGACCGTTGGATTGTGGATGATATGCCGTGGCAACTCGATGGTGGACTCCATATTTCTTGAAAAGTGCTTCTAAAGTGCGGTTGCAAAAATGAGTTCCTTGATCGCTAATGATAGCACGGGGCACTCCAAATCTGTTAAAAATAGTAGCCTTAAGGAACCCTGCAACAACTTTAGAGTCATTAGTGCGGGTGGCCTTCACTTCCACCCACTTCGAAACATAATCAACAGCCAAAAGAATGTAAGAATTTCCAAAAGAACTAGGAAACGGCCCCATAAAATCCATTCCCCAAACGTCAAAGATTTCACAAACCAAAATAGGGACTTGAGGCATTTCATTGCGAGAAGAGATATTACCTGTTCTTTGGCACTTGTCACAATTTTTGCAGAAATTGTAAGAATCCTTAAAAATAGTTTTCCAATAAAAACCACAATCAAGAATCTTACGTGCCGTTCTTTTGGGACCAAAGTGACCTCCACAAGCATGAGTATGGCAAAAATTCAAAATGGAATGAATCTCCTCATCAGGGATGCAACGTCATATCACTTGATCCGCACAAGTCTTCCACAAATAAGGATCATCCCATATGAAGTATTTTGCTTGGCTCCTCAACTTATTCTTACGGGCTGTCTCCATTCCCTTAAGAAAAACTCCAGCAATTAGAAAATTAACCAAATCAGCATACCAAGGAGTGTTACCGTCGATGTGCAGCAGTTGTTCGTCTGGAAATTCGTTTGGTATGGGCATATCGTCTGACACAGTCTGCAGTCTGCTCAAATGGTCAGCTACCAAGTTCTCGGCTCCTTTTTATCTTTAATCTCCAAGTCAAATTCCTACAAAAGTAGAATCCAACGGATCAAGCGAGGCTTAGATTCTTTCTTAGAGAGCAAATACTTAAGAGCTGCATGGTCAGAGTACACAACAACTTTAGAACCAATCAAATAGGATCTAAATTTTTCACAAGCAAAAACGATGGCTAAAAGCTCCTTCTCCGTGGTTGTGTAATTGCATTGAGCCGGGTTGAGAATTTGG